>NC_077227.1:439475111-439775111 GCF_027887165.1 Monodelphis domestica | reverse complement strand
GTAGTCCAATAATTCTTAAAATGGATCTGGATCTATTTTCCATGTCAATTGTTTTCTCAATGACAATATCTTCAATTTTTTCATTCTTTTGATTTTGTTTTATTGGTGTCTCATAGAGTCATTAGCTTCTAACTGACTAATTCTAATTTTTAATTTATTCCATGATCTTTTGATTCTCCCTTTCCTTTTGGTCCATTTTTCTTTTTAAGTCATTTTTCTCTTCTACTGACTTTTTTGGATCATCTTCCATCAGATCAATTCTGGCTTTCAGTGCCTGTGCCTCTGTTTCCAGATGAGCTGTTTTGTTTTTTAGGCTACTATTTTCCTTTTTCCATTTTTTCATCCTGTCTTATTTGATTTTTAAATTCCTTGTTTAGTTCCTCTAGAGTCTGCATCTAATTCCTTGTTTGTTTGTTTGTTTTTTGTTCGTTTTTGAGGTCTTGCTTGATATTTCTGGGATCTCATCCTCTTCCATTGATTCTGTTCTTTGATCTAAGCTTACCCCAATAGAAACTTTCAGTTGTAGCTTTCTTTTTGTTTTTTCATTTTATTTGTGTGCTTGTTTGTTTTTCTGCCCTATGGACTATAAACTTGCCCCTCTGCTGATTTCCTGAAACAGAGTGTTTGAGCTGCTATGCCCTGAAGCTGAATCTTCTCTATTCTCAATCTTTTCCTGGTATACTGGATTCAACCAATTAAACTAACCTGATGAATTAGCCTGTCCTGGGGCAAATTCTTCACTGTAGCCAGTGGGACCATGGGTGTCCATCCAGATGGCCCCACTAAGTTTCTCAGAGCCCTGGACTTCATGTGGTGGAACAGAGGCATTCTCCTAAAGCTGCAGCCTCTGCCTTGGACTCACATAAACAGCCCAGTCTTATCATAAGTTTCAGCATGGTGGGTCAGGAAGGGTGTTCAGCCAACCCATCTTTCCCTTATCCAGTGAAAATAGTCTTTCTTGTGCTTACCTTTCAAGTTGTTTTTAGCAGGAGAGTCCCATTACTTCTGTTTGTATTTGTGTTTGTGTTTTCTTTGAAGTGCATTATAAATATTGGTATGGAAAGATTTTCAGAGAGAGTTTAGGCTTTTGATGCTTCTAAGCAGCCATCTTGGCTCCACCTCTCTCCACAATATTTTCTAAATGGATATGTGACCTTAATATAAAAGATCATACTATTTTTTTAATTAGAGGGTAAATACATGTACCTCACCCATTATGGATAAGAGATGTAGTCTTAACCAAATAAGACAGTGGCAATTACAGAAGATAAAATAGATACCTTCGATGACTTGAAATTTAAAAAATTCTGCACAGACTGTATTAATGCATCAAGGATAATAAGAGAAGTGGTTGAATGGGGAAAATTCTTTGCATCAAAATTCTCTCTAAAGGGTTTGGTATCCAAGATATATAAATATGTATATATAATTATTATTAATAGTCATTCTCTAATAGATAAATGGTCAAAGCATATGGACAAACAATTCTAAAAAAATGTAATCACATTAAAATATGTTCCATATAACTAAGATAAATGCAAGTCAAAACAATTCTGAGATTTTTATTTTAAACCCTTCAAATTGGAAAAAATGACAAAAAATGGCAACAGTCAGTGTTGGAGGATTATGGGAAGGTATGGACACTAATACATTGTTGGTGGAACTATGGATTGGTACAATCATTTTAGAAAGCAATTTGGAATTTTGTAAATAAAGTGACTAAAATATCCATATCTTTAGAACCAGATATTCCATTAATTGACTTATAAGAAAAAAAATCTTCATATACTCCAAATTCTTTGTAGCAGCACTTTTTGTGATAGCTAAGAATTAGAAACAATGTAGATGTTCATCAACTGGGGAATGCTTAAACAAAATGTTAAAGAATGATATGTGTGATGAATTCAGAGAAGCATGGAAAGATATATGAATTGATGCAAAAGTGAAGCAGAGACAAAAGAATTAGGGACACAGTAACTACAATCATTTAAATGGAAAGAATGAGAAATCCTGAAATTAAAAGTAAATGTAACAAAGTTATAAAGATTTAGTGATAAAAGATATGAGATATGAGAAAAGAGCAGCCAGATGGCTTAGTGGATTGAGAACCAGGCCTAGAGATAGGTGGTTTGGGGTTCAAATTTGCCCTGAGACATTTCCTAGCTATATGACCCTGGGCAAGTAATTTAACCCTAATTTCCTAGCCCTTCTTGCTTTTCTGTCTTGGAACCAATACATAGTATTGATTCTAAAACAGAAAGTAAGGGTTTTAAAGTGGAAAAGATACGAGAAGGACTTACCCTTTTGTGGAGGTAAAAGATCCACAGAAATCACACATTGTCCATGTTTGGGGATTTTCTCAATATATCAATCAGTTGTGTTGACTTTTTTTGCTCTCTAAAAAATTTTGTTATATGGAATTATTTGTTATATGGAATAGTTTTCAGAAGGGAGGGTAGAGAAACACATGGGATACCATGATGCTGTAACAAACAGAAAATATCAATAAACATTATTTTAAAAGTAAAAAGCAATAAAATTAAGATATTGGATTTCAATCTAAAATTCTTTATAGCTTTAAATTCTATTCTTTTATGAGCCTTATCTTGTATTCAGTCAAATAATTGAATTCCAATCCTGTTATTATTATTTACTGCCAGTCTCTTAATTAGACTTCTAGCTTCCAGCCCCTCTCCATTCCCATCTCTGCTTCACATAATAAGTCACTAAAATAATATTTCTAAAATAGAAGCGTGCCAGTGTTCTCAAGAACCTTTAGTGGCTCCCTCTTGCTCTTAGGAAAAAGTACAAGTGCCTCTTCTTGGCATTTAAAGACATTCCTAATCTCACCTTGAATTACATTTCAAATTCAAAGGATTATTGCACATTACTCTTCTTTATACATCACTTCCAGACAAACTGGACAAAACACATTGTCTTTTACCTTTGAGTTTTACTTTCTATTCTTCCTTCCTTCCTTCCTTCCTTCCTTCCTTCCTTCCTTCCTTCCTTCCTTCCTTCCTTCCTTCCTTCCTTCCTTCCTTCCTTCCTTCCTTCCTTCCTCCCTTCTTCCTTCCTTCTTCCCTTCTTCCTTCCTTCCTTACCTCTTTTCTTCCTTCCTTGCCCAAGGTCATATAATTAATGTGTCTGAGGCTAGATTTAAACTCAGGTCTTCCTGGTTCCAGGCCTGTACCACCCTTAGATTCCCTAGCTTATTTCAAGGTTCATATCATAAAACATCACTTATGGGTACCTTTCCTGATTCCCCCAAATGCTATTTTTAAAAAATACTTTTACTTTCAGTCTCAGAATCAATACTATGTATTGGTTCCAAGGCATAAGAGCAGTAAGGACTAGGCTAAGGACTAGGCAATGGGGGTTAAATGACCTGCTCAGGATCATGCCACTAGGAAGGGTCTGAGGCCAAATTTGAACACAGGACTTCTCATCTTTAGTGTTAGGGCAGCTAGGTCCTTCAGTGGGCAGAGTGCCAGGCTTGGAGCGGAGAGGACCTGGGTTCAAATCTGACCTCAGTCACTTCCTTACTGTATGATGCTGGATAAGCCACTTAATCCAATTGCCTAAACATGACCATTGTGCCTTGGGATTGATACTTAGCATTGATTCTAAGACAGAACATAAGGGTTTAAAAACAAATAAATAAAATAGCTACTGTTTAATAAATGATTGTTGGATTGTTTGCCCCTGAGGCAAGTAATTGAATCTTTCTAACCCTTAGCTTCCTCATCTAGAAAATGGGAATGATACTCCCTGCCCTATCTCTCTCAAAGGATTCCTGAGAGAATTAATTGAGAGAATGGACTATACATATTTAAAGGGTTAGGAAGGAAGGAAGACTGGAGTTGAAAGGTGGTCTCAAACACTTACTAGCTAGGTGATTCTGGGCAAATCATTTAACTTCTTTCAGCCTTAGATTTCTCAATTGTAAAATGGAAGTCATAATAGCATCTGCCTCCCAAATGAGATATTTGTGTAAAAAAAAAATGGGTTTATCTCAGTGCCTAACATATACCAGGCGCTATATAAATTCTTTTTAAAATTACTAATAAGGATTGAATCCACATCTTCCCAGGAGCTCTTATTGGTCCTAATAAATGGAAGAGTTATATTTTTCAAGTAGATTTGGGGTTCTTGTAAGGAGCTTTATCTCCTAAAGACTAAGAGGGAAGGCTATGATGCCTAGTTATGTTTATTTCATGCTCCAGATCTCATTAGTTCCATTACCATTACTCTGATATAACATCTTCCTATGTAGAGGCTATAAAAGTTTAGGTATCTGTCATCCAAAATAGCTGTGTAATACAGGACCTAACATGCTTTCTCAACCTGGATCTCCATTGTTGTGTTACTAAATGTACAGAGACACTGGAATCCAGAAGTCAACCCAGCATCTTCCCCCATTCCATTCTCTCCCACTCAAGCAGGGTCCCTGGAGCTATAGACTCCAGCCTAAAGACACATGGATTCTCTCACAAATGATACTTCTCTCCATGTTTCCATTTCTGCCTTATACATACAAATATTGTTTTAATTTTCTCCTCTCCTCTCCTCATCTCTCATCTCTTCTATTCTCTCTTCTCTCCTCCCTTCCCTCCCCTCTTTTCTTCTTTTCTCTTCTCTCCCTCTTCCTCTCTCCTCTTCCTCCTCCTCCTCTCCCCCCTTTCTTTCTCTCTTCCCAATTCTAGGAACTCAATTTATTCACTCCTCTTGTAAAAACAATGACTCTTCTCTTAATCCCAGCATCAATCTTTTATCAGCAGTCCAGACAATTGCCTCCTTTCCACTGAAAGGCCAAGAAAGAGGAGGGAGAAAGGGAAGGAATTCATCTAGACATATCTAACACTAGTATTAGAGGTACATACTGAAAGTTTGTAAATAGTCTTGGGGATAACTTATAGGAAGGTCTCAGTACACAAACTATATTTCCTTTGGGCAGAGCTCTGGACTAAAAGTTAAAGCGATCTGTGTTTTGATCCCATTCTGCCACTTACTGTCTTAAACAAGTCATTTCCATCCTGTGTGGGCATCAATATCTCCATTGGTAAAATGAGCTTTTTGTACTACATGACCTCTAAGGCTTCCCATAGCTCTACAGTATATATACCTCAACCTAGGGCTACAGCCTCTAACATGACAACTGGTCCCTTGATCTCTGTCTTGACTTTAAAAGTCTCCCAAATGCTCAGCATGAATGGTGCAGATGATGGAGTCAGCACTGAGAGCCATAGTTACTGACCTAAGTCTCAACTCTTCCAGTGTCAACCACTGGCTGTATTACAGGATTGGTCACTTTTGACACCAAGGCCAAAGTCATAGAATGAACTATATCTCACTATTTCCTCCTGTTCTCTAATTGTTCTTGCATTCCAGACTGGCATGATAGAAAGCCTCAGTGTCACTGTGTGCTGTGGGGAGAGAAGACAGGAAGGAAGGAGTGAGATTTGTGTTTGCTTATAAGATGTTAACTGAATAACAGCAAGGACACTCGAGAAAGTGTTCAATCTCCTTTTCTCTCCAATCACTCTCTCCCCTCCTCTTTCTCCTCCTTTGTTCTATTTCTCTGTCCCTTCTCTCCATATGTCCCTACTTCTTTCTTATCTTTTCTTATTATTATTCTCTGGCCTCCATCTCTCTTTCTATAACTCTTTCTCTCTCTGATTCTCCTTGCTTTTGTCATTATCATTCTCTCTTCCTCCCTCCTCCTCTTTCTATTGTTCTCTATTTCTATCTCTCTGGCTGTGTGTTTGTTTATGTATATCCATCTGTCTCTGGCTTTATGTATGTTTCTGTTTCAGTATTCTTCTCTTCTCTTCTCTATCTGTCTGTCTGTCTTTGTCTCCTGCTCTATCCTCCCCTCCCTCTCCCCTTCTTTCTTGGCCTTTCAGTGGGATTTTATGATAAGGCAGACTCATTTATCTCTCAACTGCTGAAGAGAGGAAAATGGAGGAAAGTACAAATGAGAATCCTGATTAAGAGTCAGAGGGAAAAGAGGCACTCTCTTGCTCTAAATTAGAAGGAAGGAACCAGGGACAAAAAGAAGTGGTGAATACACTGATTTGTTTCTTAGAGGTGTCCTGTGAGCTGTTAGCTCCTGCTAGGGGTTGGGGAAATATGTTAATGATTCTTGAACCATCAGTCACCACTACCACCTTTCTATTCCCTACAAATCCTTCATAGTCAGAACCCTGTCCTGATCTACTTGGGTTCAAGGAGAGTTCACACCTTAAGACATCACCCAAAATGGATGCTTAGGCCAGGGAAGTTTTTAGAATATAGTAACCTGTGATAGCCCTACCACCCTCACTTAATCCATTCCCAGATTAATGGCATTTGAAAGGTAATCAATCATCTATCTCAGTCCAAAACTCATGAATAAACATTCCCTCTGAATCTGTTCTAACCAAACCAGAATAAGTCATATGATATCATAGTAAAGCAAAAGGATTTTAACTCAAAACATAATGAAAAGTAAAGAGCAGAAAGTTAAATCAAACAGCAATTATTCTCACTACCTATTACCTCCCAAGCTTCAAAGGCTTTGAATCCACTCAAGATCTACTCCCGTAGTATCTTCTTAAAACATGAAGAACAATAGATAAAGAATTCAGAACATGGGTAGTATTATTCATGTACTTGATGTTGGGATGCTAGAGAAGAACACTTGCAAACAGTTCTAGTCTCTGAGCAGCAGTCATTGTGTGCCCTCAGACATCAGGGCTCCAAATGTCAAAGCTGCTCCACTCCAAATACCCTGACTTCCTTATTTTCTGGCTACATCTCTCCTCACTGTCTGCTCTCTACTGAGGATTCCTACTAGCATGCCATAATTAAAGGGAAATGCTTCTTGCTGCTAGAACCAGTGTTAACTAGTTTAAGCAACCATAATTGCTTCTCCTCTCTTTCTGGAGCTGCTGCCTTAGTCTCTTGACCAGGTCTCGTTCTTTCCAAGAAATTCCTATCTTTCTTTCAAAATGGGTACACTGAATGCTGCTGAGTTCCACACAGACTTAGAGGAAATTCATTTCCCAAAAGTAGAAAACTTTTCAGAAAAAAAATGTCATAAAAAGAATATCCAAAGCAGTTAAAAAACATTTCTTTCCTATATTCATTGGGATTAATTCTAGAAATGAGTGTCTTCTTCCTCATCAGAGGCTGATGTCAGGCAGGGTTTGCCTTAAGTAAAATGGTAATGTCTTGACAAGGACCTGAAGAAATTCTCCATCCTATTCCATTCAACAAATATTTATTAAGTTCCTGTGCCAGGAACCATACTAGGCACTGAAATTACAGAGGCAAAATGATGAAGTCAATGTTTGCTTTCCTTCCCCTCAGCAGCCCATGGCTGTCATATGCCCATGTTATCCCTAAACTTTCTTGCCTAAGCGATAAGCAGCTGATAATCTTATTCTTCCTGAGGCATTAAGGACAAATAGCCTCCATCCACACACAACTGATTTATTATTTGGAAAGCAATACAAAGATTTAAGTTCATTGCCTGAAATATATTTTCTCCTGGTTTTGACTTTTGAGAACCCTCCCCTTCAAGGTCTGTATTAAGAGTCATATCCTTCATGAAGCATCCCTCAGTATCCCCAGATGTTAGTTCCCACCCTTCCTTCCTCAGTTTTTCTTGCACTGTATTTATTTGCCTACAACTTATATGTTTCCAATAGAGCTTAAGTTCCCATAAGAGCAGAGACCATGGCTGACCTATGTTCATTATAAAAAAAGGAATAAGATATGGCATGTAATGAATGCCTATTGTTTGATCCCAGAACACTGTGTAATTCGATTTGGACTTTTTATTAATGTCCAGTATTAGAGTTAAAAACAATGACCATCCTTCTTACTGGAATGGTGTTTGAATACTCTCCTCAACACAGCAAAGACAGGAAGAAAAAGATTCCATAGAAAAAATCCAACATGATGAGGATGATTTATGGGTTATCTAGTCACTCAGGTAGCCTTCACTCTTCCAGCTCAGGGAGGCTTTTCCAGGTAATTGCTTTCCTGTATATTTGGTCAGAATGGCTTGACTGGGCAGGACTTGGCCTCTGAATCCCATGTGAAGGGGGAGAGAATTAGATATGTACTTCATGCCTGTTCCAATTGAAGGGGACACAGGCTAAGGATACATCTCATAGGGTAGTAATATGCATACATTTTTTTAATAGGTAAAGATATTTTACTTATTTTTCTATCAAATACATACAGTAACAAATTTCCACATAAATTTACTGAAGTTTTATGTTATCCAAATTATCTTCCTCCCTCCCATCGTGTTGCCTTCCTAGAGCTAGCAAGCAATTTGATCTGGGTTATACATGTATTATCATGCAAAACATTATTTCCATATTGTTCATGTTTGTAATAGAATAATCATATAAAACCAAAACCTCAAAATAAAAACCCAAATAAACTAAAGTGAAAAAAACATATTTTTCTGTATTCTGACTTAAAAAGTTCTTTCTCTGGCGGCGGTGGCATTCTTCATCATAAGCCTCTTAGAATTGTCCTGGATCTTTATATTACTGAGAAAAGCCATGTCTTTCACAGGTGATCATTCCATAATATTGCCATTACTATATACAATGTTCTCCTCGTTCTGCTTATTTTGTTCTGCATCAGTTCATATAAGTCTTTCTAGCTCTTTCTGAAATTCTGTTCATCATTTATTACAGTATAATAGTATTCCATCACCATCATTTCCTACAATTTATTCAACCATTCTCCAATTGACAGACATTCCTTCAGTTTCCAATTCTTTACCACCACAAAAATACCTGCTATAAATATTTTTGTATAAGAAGGTCCCCCACCTTTTTTTTTAAAATCTCTTTAGGATACAGACCTAGTAGTTGTATTACTGGATCAAAAGCCCTTTGGATATAGATCCAAATTGGTCTCCAGAATGGTTGAATCAGTTCACAACTCCACCAACAATGCTTTAGTGTTCCTATTTTGCCACATCCCCTCCAACATTTATCACTTCCTTTACTGTCACATTGGCCAATCTGAGAGGTGTGAGATGGTCCTACAGAGTTGTTTTAGTTTATATTTCTCTAACCAAAAGGGATTTAGAGCATTTATTCATATGATAATTGATAGCTGTGATTTATTTATCTGAAAACTGCTTATTCATATTCTTTGACCATTTATCAATTGGGGAATAACTTATACTCTTATAAATACTCATAAATTTGACTTCAATTCTCTCTATACATGAGAAATGAGATCTTAATCAGAAAATTTTGTTATAATTTTTTTTTTCACAGTTTATTGTTTCCTTTCTAATTTTGGTTAAATTGGTTTTGTTTGAACAAAACCTTTTAAAGTTAATATGGTCAAAATTATTCATTTTACATCTGGTAATGTTCTCTTATCTCATGTTTAATCATAACTCTTTCCTTCTCCGTAGATCCAACAGGTAAACTATTATATGTTCCCCTATTTTACCTATAGTATTACCCTTTATGTCTAAATCATATACCCATTTTGACTTTATTTTGGTATAGGATGTGGGATATTGGTCTATGCCTATGGTTCTGCGATTCTGTTTTTGAGTTTTCCCAAGAATTTTTGTCCAATATTGTGTTACTTTCCCAAAAGCTGAGATTTGGGGGTCTAGCAAATATTAGACTGCTAGTTTACCCCTAATCTATTCTATTGATCCACCTTTCTATTTCCTACCCAGTACCAGATTGTTTAGATGATTATTGCTTTACAGTACAGTTTGAGATCTGTACTGTTTTTCATTAATTCCTTTGATATTCTTGATTGTCTGTTTTCCAGATGAACTTTGATGAGTGTACTTTTCAATACAGAGTAGATGTTTTGACAAAAGCCTGCACTTTGGTTAGTATCTCCTTTCCCTTAGCCTCACCTCTGTGGCTAGAGTTGTGTCTTGCTAAAAACAAGCTTTGCATATTAGGTGCTCAATAAATGGTTCTAGATTTCTTGTTGTTTCGTTTAGCAAAGTCATACTAAATGAAGGCTGCTGAAGTTTATTAGTATTAGTGCCCTCACCAGATCTGGCATTTTACTTGGGGAACATGATAGAAATGGTGAGAGCCCTGGAAACAATGCCCTATGAAGCTGTGAGAAGAGATGATGTTGAGCTAGAGAAGGTAAAACATAGGAAGAAACCTGACAGCTCTTTTCAAGGACCTGAAGGGCTCTCATATATGTTGTTCCCAGCCTGCAGTAGAATGCAAGGAACTGCCTTATTTTTGTATTTGTGTTCCAAAATACAAACACTAAATGGTACAGTGGATAGAGTGTTGGGCCTGAAGTCATTTACTAGCTAACTAATTGAGCAAGTTATTTAACCCTTTTTTGTCACAGTTTCCTCATCTCTAAAATGACTTGTAGAAGGAAATGGCAAACCATTCTAGTATGACCCCAATGGAGTCATGAAGGGTTGGACAAGACTGAAAAACAACTGAACAACAAATTCCTAATACTTTTTGATATTTCTTTTTCTTTTTAAACCCTTCCATCTTGGAATCAATACTACGTATTGGTTCCAAGGCAGAAGAGTGGTAAGGTCTAGGCAATGGGGGTTAAGTGACTTGCCCAGGGTCACACAGCTGGGAAGTGTCTGAGGCCAGATTTGAACCCAGGACCTCCTATCTCTGGCCTGACTCTCAATCCACTGAGTCACCCTGTTCACAGGACTGTTCACAGACTGTTCACAGAAGTAAAGATCTTTATCAAAGTTATCTAAGTTACCTTGTGATTAGAATCAGAACCTATATCTCCCTTTCTCCAAAAAGATTCTTTTGCCCCAATCACATAATAAATACTTTATAAAAGTGTTTGTTGATTTATTCTTTTCCTTGACTATAGAGGGTGGGTCTAGGAGCAGGGAGCAGGAGCAGCATGGAAATAACTTTCAATTAAATAGGAAAAGACTTACTACAATCAAAACTGTCCAACAAGTAGTTCAGGAGATAAGTTCCCCTAAGTGGAGGTATTCAAGGAGAGACTAGGAGAGCACTTCCCTCAATAATAGGATAATAAATTTATAGGTAGAAGAGACTGACCTGGTCATCTAGTTAAAATATTTAATTTTACAGATGAAGAAACTGAGGCCAAATGGAATGAAGTAACTTGTACAAGGTTACACAGGTGATGAATAGGAATCAAATCAAGGTTTTCCAACTCCAAAAATAGTATTCTTTCTTTTGCATCTCACTATCTTCATAATGATGTAAAAGATATTCATGCTTCAGTTATGGGTTGGGCTCAATAACCTTTGGTGTCCACACTAAATCCAGAGATTCTTTGATTTTACAATTCTACCTCTCTTTGATAAACACTCCTCTATGTCTAACTCTATTTCCAAGTAAGAAGAGGAAATAGCAGACCACTTCTGCTCTACTCTATCCCCACTGCTTAGAGATATCTCAGGCCATCATCAATCCTCTGAGATGCCACTCCTATACACTGACACTATCATCCTTACAACTTGTCAGACTCTGATAAGTAGTGAGAAAAGCTGAAAAAGAGGAGCCAAAGGTCCCAATTCCCCTTCTCTCTTCTAGGCATTTCACCCTTGAAGAGCTAAAGAAAGTTTTAGTGCTAAACCCTAGACTAAGCACTGAAAAAAACAAAAAGCTTGCTTGGCCTGTTCCAACTGCAATTAAACATTGGCCTCTATCCAACAAGCAAGGAATTCATCAGTCCCTGATTCAGTGGTGTAGGGGACATCATTCAGTACAATGAGCCAGGCTACTGACCATGGGAGGCAAGTGGAGAGGGAAAAAGGAAGGGAAAGAAGGAGCAGGATATATATACTTATGTCCTTATCAGTGATTACCATACCCACAACCATCCCTTAATGAGCAATTGCTTCAATAGTTTGGAAAAGCATCATGCCCTAAGAGATAGTCCTCATGAGAGATCATGGCCAAAATAAACATCATTTGGTGACAATTTTCTGGGGACACACTGCTACTCACTGACCTAGGCTGATATTTGTAGAGCTGATGCAGTCCACTGCTATGCCCACTCTCTAAGTCTTTCCCAGATTCGGGACTTGGCAAAACTGTGCATGGAGTAGCATTCAAGGACCCACCCAAGGTTACTCCCAACTTGAGACAAGGCTTCAGAATAGAATTGTAGAGAAGGTTGAAAAACTATTAAAGAGAGGCAGTTATTGGATATAAGAGGTCAAAAAGCCAGCAAGGTCTAGGATGAAGTTCCATCCCAGACATGCTCTGGTCACATGAGAGCAAATTAGTTAAACTCTCAATTCCTAAGGCAACTTTAAGACTATAAATTGCAGGGCAGGTATCAGCTTATGTTGGTAGAAGAAATTTTCTGTATTCCTCAATTGGGGAATAGCTGAAAAATTGTGGTATATGATGGTGATGGAATACTATTGTTCTAAAAGGAATGATAAACTGGAGGATTTCTATAAGAACTGGAAAGACCTTCATGAACTGATACAGAGTGAAATGAATAGAACCAGGAGAACACTGTACACAGTAACTGAAACATTGTGGAACAATTGAATGTAATGGACTTTGCTACTAAAAGCACTGCGATGAACCAGGATAATCCAGAGGAATTTATGAGAAAGAATACTATCCACATCCAGAGGAAGAACTGTGGGAGTAGAAACACAGAAGAAAAACACATGATTTATCACATGGTTCTATGGGTATATGATTGGGGGTTTCAAAAGATTAATCTATAACAAATATGAAAAATGTGGAAACTGTCTTTGAGCAATAATACATGTATTATTGGAATTTCTTGTTAGCTCCAGGAGGAAAGAGGGAAGGGAGAGAAAATGAATCACGTAACCATGGTAAAATATTTTAAATAAAAATTTAAAATAATACTATAGACTGAGCTTTGCATTTACCAAGGTTCTTTGACTGCCATAATCTCATTTGGCCCACACCATAGCACAGGTATTACCATTCCCATTGTAAAGGTGAGAAAACAGTCTTAGTGGGTTCGAGTCCCTTGGTCCAAGGTCACATAGCTAATTACTCTGAGGTCTGGGAGAAGACCTTCTGTCTCCTATACCTTAGCCTATTTCTCTTCCCAGCTGTTGTCAGTCCTCATTTCAGGGATTTAATAAGGTTCAATTTCACCTTTTGAAACAGCTATTTGTTTCAAAATCAAGTCTGTGGTAAAGGCTAGGCAATGGGGGTTAAGTGACTTACCCAAGGTCACATGGCTAGAAAGTGCCTAAGGTCAAACTTGAACCCATGACCTCCCACCTCTAGGCCGGATATCAATCTACTAAGTGACCTAGCCATCCCCTAAATTTATTTTCAAGTGTTTTTAAAGCTTTCACATATAAGTACTCCAATTCCAGTAGGTTGTACATTAGATTGAGATTTTAGGGACCCAGAGTTCCCACCTCACCCACTGACTTGCTCTATAGCCTCTGAGAATCTCCTAATCTCTCTGTATCTCTTATTTCCCATATGTAAGATGGGGAAATTCCGAGCCCATTTTACAAACCAGAAATGGAAGGGCAGCTCCCTGGAACAGGCTTTGTGGCCATAGGCTATGAATTTTCTCCACAGCCTGATGACCATCATAACTCTCCTACAAAACTGGTCCCTCCTCCCTAGCTCCCTTCCACTGGGCACAAGCAATTATTTCACCTCAACATACAGCTTGTAATAATGAAGTTGGACTCATTCTGAGTACATTTAATTATATTTAATTATGCAACACTTCTTCTGTCAGCCTGGGTAAGATGTATGCCCTGCCTCTGACCCCCCTATTGGCAGGATTCCATATTTATGCCTCAAGGGATCTTTCTAGTCATTCTTCAGAAGGTTTGCTCCCCTCCTAGGAGAAAATATTCTCTTAGGAGAAAGAAAGATTGTAGCCTTGCCCCAATCGCAAAGCAATCTTTGGATGTCCATGAGGGAAAAAAAAAATAAATCTTTGTAACCTAGTTACAACTCATCCTCTTTGTGTCCAACATTCAGCACCAATACTTTAGAAGTTTTTGAGGGACAGAGAGTCAAGGTGTCTTGACAAAATGTCAAGGAATAAGGATGAGAGAAAGGAGAAAGGAAAAGCTACCTTTGCCTCTTCTGGCAATCCTAAGAGGATCCAAGGTCTTAAAAAAAAATGAGGGAAGGATCGCATTCCTTTTCCTCATCAGCATCATCAACCTTCAGACACACAATAGGCTCAGAGGATACATGGCTGAATAGTTGTGAAATGGAAACTTCAATGGAGATGACCCCATTGCTACTTGGGCATTCTTGTCCTTTGTGGAGCCTAGAAACACTTCTGGGTATTAACTTCCTAAGACCAGTATTATTAAGGTGAAAAAACTCAACAACTACCCACTTCTTCAAGAAGCTGTGATATAAAGACTCAATAACTCAGAGATCTCTGTGGACTGTACCCAATATTCCACCCCAGAGTCTTCCAGAATTCCATTCCCTAATGAACCTCAGAAACCATGAAATGTGAAAGCCAGTAGAGATCTCAGAACTGATCTAGTCTAACTGTTTTCTTTAAAAAAAAAATCTTTACTGTCCATCTTGGAATCAATAGTTTATATTGGTTCAAGGCAAAAGAGTGGTAAAGGCTAGGCAACTAGGGTTAAATGACTTGCCCAGCTTCATAGAACCGGAAAGTATCTCAGAGGCCAGATTTGACTTGAGATCTCTCATTGAGCCACATAGTTGCCTCTTAACCCTCACCTTTTATAAAGGAAGACATTGTAGAACGGAAAGAAGAATTCGTACCTCTCTCCAAATTCAAGTTCTATAACAGGGCACTATAAAAATTCACAGCAGCCTAACAACCCCTGTCAGCCTCCTAAAGAAACTATAACCCTCCAAGTGATGGGAGGGGAAGTTGTTCCTGAGATTTTCAAATTCTCTGAATCAAATAAGATCAAATATATAGAAATAATTTTTGTAGAGGGCCAAGAAAGGATCTCTTTCTTTCTCCTTGAAGAAAACAACAACTAAGACTTAGAGGGGCAGAAAGGTGTATCCCAGGGTGCTGAATGCAAAGTCTCTATTCTGCTAAAAGTCCCCCCTAGACTTTTGAAACATGATTCTTCTCTTAGCAGACAGGAATATTGACATCTGTTAAGTCAATCTAATTGAAAATGCATCTCCAATTAGCTGGGTTTGGCTTTTTTTTCCCTTAAAGAATTGCTTTTCTTCATCTATTGATCTTGAGTCCCGAGGTCTTCCTTCTTTAATTGTATCAGATCTCATCAGTTAGAAAAATGGAATACCAAGCATGTCATTTGCCAACAGTGATATGACTCACTCTCTGAATTTCTCTATAGTTGAAGTAATACACAAAGCCTTACTGTAATAGATGATCCTTTAGGGAAGCCAATTTTTCAGAAACGTGGTGCTTGTGCTGTTTCCCCACAGTCTCCAAATTTTTAGAAGCCCTGAATGGAATGTGGGGACTGGTGTCTGAGGCTCTGAATGAAATTGATTTCTGTAAGGCGCACAAGCAGTCTGTGGTCTCTTAAGAGAGAGATTAGTCCATAAGGGCAGGCTAGCGACCTTGTTCAAAAGCTTTAGGAGCCTGATGGACTGGAGACAATGATCAAACAGGGGAATGATGTGGTCACCTTGAAGCATCTCTCCCAACTGAGAGCAATTTACTAAATGGTTTTGCAGAGGTCCCATGTCCAAGGTCACTCACCCATGAATGCCCAGAGAGGCATTCCTAGCATGGGGAGGGAGGGGGTACACATGGGGGACGTAGGGAGCCTTGGAGTCCTGCTGGATTTAATGTTGCATTATCAGAAAAGCCAACTGCATTCTTTAAAGCATGCACATACACAACTCAATACTGCACACACAAATTTGTTCCATCCCCACATCAAGCCCCCTCTCTCCAGAGACAGTGGAGAGTAGGAGGAAGATCGTGCTTCTCACACTGCAAGAGAACAGGAGGCAGGCAACTGCTTCTTTCCCAAAGTTTTTTGGGGGCACACATGCACACACACACTTGCAGGAATACACACATGCACCCACACATACATATATACACATACCAGAACCCTTGAGAAGAAATGAATGAGAAACTTAGAATTCCGAGGCAAAAATTCCCAATCTCAACTCTGACATGGTGCCTCATCTGACCTTAGAGAAGACTTCTTTGGATCTTAAAGACCCCATCTCTAAAATAAGTGTGGGAAATTCATACACCTATTTTCTAGTAGCCCAATGATAAATACTTCTTGAGAAGCAACATAATGCAAAGAGTCTAGTCTGAGAATCATGGGCTCTACGTTTCAGTTCTGACTTTGCCATTAGAAATTGTGTAAACTGACCTTAGGCACACAACTTCCTTTCTTGGGAATCAGGGATCATTTAGTTCAATTCCATCACTTCAAAAATGGGTAAACTAAGATCCCTTCAAACTCTAACATTCTATGATTCCTTGTCCAGTGCACATATTTTTAAACTCCTAACTCTAAAAAGTGTTTTTTAAAAGACTTTAGAAAGTTCAATTGGCCCAGCTTGGCCTCTGCTCTAATAGAGATAATTTAATTATCTAATCATGTCCTACTACAAAATGGATTAAATCAAATATAACAAGAAAAAGCATATAAGGGCTCTGCAGCCAGAATGCAGATAGATATGCTGCCTACCAGAGGCACATGTCCACCATGGGTCGTACTAGTCCAATGTATAGTTCAGCACTCTTCCCAACTTTGAGGACAATTTTCTTTAATTTGTCTGTCAACTCCATCTGTCTTCCCCTCCTCCGGCTCCTCCTCTGAAGCTGCTGTGTGAAGATAGAGTTGTTTCTTCTGACTCTGAAACCAGGGAAACGATTAGTCATGCCCTTGAAAACTGTTTCCAGGAAGCTAGGGTTAGCACTTATTATGGGGCAAGCATCTGCAAGGGATAGAGCATCAGTGCCAGGCTCACTAAATGAACTAGAGTTTGAGGGCATTAAGGGGACAGGAGCTGGCTTACCCACAGGGAGTTAGAGATTCCAAGCCAGTAGACCTAGGTTCCAGGCCTAGCTCTGTCATGAACTCATTACAAGCATTTGAACTTATTTCTGAGACTCCCTTTTTGCAACTCTAAAATAAGAGAAGGAATAGATGATCTATAAGAATTTCCAGCTCTAGTATCCAACTTTCCATGGATTGACATCTCCCTGAGTCTCAGTTTCATCTGTGAAATGGAGATAATAACCTACATGCTGTCCATCTCTCAGGGCTCTTGTAAGGATCAGAAGATGAAATTATGCACAAAAGTTACTGTACTATAAAATTAACTATAATAAGAAAGAGTTTGGAAGGATTCTGTGGCCAGAATACAGATAGATTCCCTGACTATGTTTATACCACTGCTAGGCCTACCTGCAGCAGTAATCAGAGAAATAGGAAATGGTTTTCTATGTACAAAAATATTTATGGCAGCTCTGTTTTTTGGGGGGTGGGAGGGGTGTCACTAAAGGGATATCCACCAATTGAGGAAAAGTTAAATAATATGGAATATACTATGGAATATTGTCATGCTATAAGAATTAAGGAAATAGGAGCCATCTAGGTGGTTCGGCGGATTGAGAGGAGGTCCTGGGTTCAAATATGGCTTCAGTTATGTGATCTAACTGTGTGACCCTGGGCAAGTCACTTTATCTCCATTGCCTAGTCCTTACCACTCTTCTGCTTTGGAACCAATACACAGTATTGGTTCTAAGACAGAAGGTAAAGCTTTAAAAAAAAAAAGAATTAAGGAAATAGAGAATCTTAAAGAGAGATGGAAAGAGATATGTAAACTGATACAGAGTAAAATGAGCTGCATTGAGGGAACAATTTACACTATACCATCAATATTATGAGAACACACATTTTTTAAATTGTTTTTTTATTTAGAATATTTACCATGGTTACATGATTCATAATTTTTCCCACTGTTCTTCCCTACCCCTCCCAGCAATTCCATTGGGTTATACATGTGTCATTGAAAAACACACAATTTTTAAGACTTTTATAAACTGATACAGAATTAAATGAGTAGAACCAGGAGAACAATTTATATAATAACACCACCATAAAGACAAATAAATGTGAAAACTATAAGAACTTTCACTGATACAATGACTATCCATTCTTTCAGTGGATCAAGGATAAAACATACTATCGACCTGATAGAGAGGTGATGGATCTAGGGCAGAAATATATATATAAAATTGCCTAGTTGCATGGAGGCAACAAAGAAATTTATTTTGCTTGAGTAGGAAATTAATTACAGGAAATTTGTCTTTTATTTTCAATGGGATGAGATATGGGAGGGAAAGAAAACACATTTCTGTTCCTTTTTTTTAAATAGAGAGATAGGGGCCTTACAGATGTTGCAGATACTTTCAGATGAGGTGTCTGTTCTTAGTTTTATTTAATTGTATTATGTATGAGAGACCTCTCATCAAGTGGTAGTAATTTGGAAATATTTGAAATATAGAAATAAAGTACATGAAGAAAATGTAATGGAACGAATCCAGATGAAATATTTGATGTTTTTAACTAAGGAGAGGTAGATGTTTATGCCAGGAGGATGATCCTTGATCCCCTTGGTCCTGAAGGGAATTTGGAAGATGGAAGTTTCAGAGACCCAGATTTCTGTTTGATGTAAGGACATTTTTCTAGCACAGTTATTCAGAAGTGTAATGGGTGACATCTTCATTCAGGAGGTGGTGGGATCCCTCCTCATTAGAGGTCAGGTGAGCACACCTTTCCTCAGGCTGGCTGACACCTGGTTGGGAATGTTGCTGCAGGGATCCTTGATCAGGTACAGGTGAGACTAGATGGTCCGAGGTCCCTTCCCAAGCTGAGATTCTGGTGATCATTCTTATTAGCCTCTGAATTACTCAGCGTTGGCAGAGCTCCCACAGACAGCTGCCTCTTGGACATTTTTATCTGGTTTCATCCCTAAAATCCAAGTGCATTTGGAGCCTGCCTGTGCCAAGTGTCTCCCTGGTCCCTGGCCACCAGCTGGAGCCTAATCCTTCCACTCAGGTCCCAGCTGCAGCTGTGGTTGCCTCTTCACTTCCCCAGGGCACGAGATTGGTTTGCTCAGGAGCAGGCTCAAGGGTACCATGTCGTTGAGAGATGACTTTGTATCTTCCTATGTCAGGAATAGAGCTGGAGTAAGATCATAGCTTTAAAACTGGGAAAGCCCTTTGAGGTCACCTCGTTGAATCCTCTTTTTATGCAGATAAGAAAAATGAGGCTCACAAAGACTTGTCATAAACTCACATACCTAGATGACCAAGGCAGAATGTGAATCCATGTCCCCTGCCTCTCCATCTGGTGCTCCTTCCATTCTATCATAATTAGTCCATACATGTGACAGCCCAACATATAGGCTGATGGGCTAAATGTATCCTGCTTTATTTACTCCAAAGTGCAGGCTCACCTTAGCAGGAGGGTTTTTTTTTTTTTTGGGGGGGGGAGTTGTCTAATACATCAAGAAAGAATAACTTCTTTTTGTCAACATCTGCAAATTCTAAATAACATGTGGGTCTGCATGATTGAGAAAATGGAAACAACTCACTTTCCTAGAGCAATTCAAGATTGCACAAAGTGATTTCCTTCCTCCATGAGATGGTTAATGCAAAGGATGACATCTTACCAACAAGGTATCTGGGACTGGTGACTTGAACACTGTCACGAGGCTGAAAATGACCTTTCCTGGATACGAACCAACATCTTCTGACTCCCATCCAATAATGCTATTTTTCATTGAACTCTTGAAGTTGAAGCTGAGAATTCCCTTCAGCTGAGAGAACTAGACACAGAATTGCAATGTGATGGGTTCATTCCCCACAGTTCTCATGAAAAGTTTATAAATGTAGAGAATTAGAGCTGGAAGTGGGGAGGGGAAAACCAAAGTATTTACTAAGTACCCACTATTTTTTATAAATATTATTTCATTTGACCTTCTCAACAACTCTGGGAGCTAGGTGATATTATTATCCATATTTTACAATTAGGGAAACAAAGACACACAGAGGTTAAGTAGCTTGGCCAGAGTCATATCTTGAATAAATGTCAGAGTCTAGATTTCAGCACTCTATCCTCTGTGCCTCCTAGCTGGTCCATAAATAGGCATTCAGTACAACTAAGGTTAATAATACTAATGTGTTTTTTTTTTCTTTTGCTGTTTTGTATAATTGCTTTAAACAAAAATCCATATTTTTATAGTGAGCAGAATATACTTGATCATTTATATGAATAAAATTTCTTACAGTCCCCACACATAAATTTCTGCTCATATGGCCCACTGTTGGAAAGACTTGAATGCTCCTGACCAATGTATGGGATCAGATTCAGACTCCTCTGTCTGCCTTTCAGAGCTCTCT
The DNA here is from genome assembly GCF_027887165.1 of Monodelphis domestica. Lineage (NCBI taxonomy): Eukaryota > Metazoa > Chordata > Mammalia > Didelphimorphia > Didelphidae > Monodelphis > Monodelphis domestica. The sequence goes on along the minus strand of NC_077227.1, from coordinate 439,754,744 downwards.
CTTATCTGGTTCTACTTGGCCCATCTCGCTTTATTCCTCATGATTTCCAAGCAAGAACAGTGGAGACTTCTTCCTAGCCTTGCTAGCACAACACACATTCACCCCATTGCTCACTCTTTTCTAGGGAAAGGTCAAGTACTAGGGAAAGAATCAAAAGATCTGGGTTCAGATTCTACTGTGGCTTCTCACCAGCTGAACCACATTCTGGGTCTCTGAAACTTGGAACAAGTCATTCTCTACCTCAGTTCTTCCCCTTATTTTCCATTCTGCTTATATGCTAGACCTGTGGTCACCAGACTATACATGGGCTACAGATGGGAGAGGCAGGCTATGGAATCACTCTAACAGGGCTGCAGTGCAAATTCATAAACATATCAAGAGGTGATATTTTGTGTGTTGAATAAGCAACATCTTACATATGTATATGTACATATATGTATATATTAATTATAACTATTCAGAATATGTAGATGTGGTTGTGATTAATAAAGCAAAAATTCATTTAAAAGTTTTACTGCATTCATAATAAATTTTTGTCCCAAACTTATAAATGTGGGGATAAAGCTTATCTCTTCCAACATTTTCATTGTACAGATGAAGAAACTGAGGTACAAAGAAGGGAAATGACCTGCCCAAGGCCATACAGACAATTAGCAATAGATCTGTGATTGAAATGCACATCTTTTGACTTCAAAAGGATAGTTTGCTTCTCAATGCATTTTTTTCAATCAGTAGATAATAATACAACTATTATAAAGTGGAGGTACATGATTTTTTTTTTACTTTTAAGAAGTTCAGGAATAACTGATAACTTCCCAGTTAAGAAAAGTCCTTCCTTTGTTTCTTCTCTCCTCTCCAAGATAGTCTTAAGAGGATTTAATAAAATGAGAGCTTGTAATCACTAGGTCTACTGTTTAGAGTTGAAGGTCATTCATTCCTTTTACATCAACAGAGGGGCTAAAGTATTGATGACCCAGAAAGAAATTAGTAGTTCTTGCTCAGTAGAATTAAAGTAATTGTAACAGGGTTGTCCCCTACCTGGCCCTACCTCAATAATTTCAGGCTTCTTGATTGAATCAGTCAATCAGAAACATAAACTAGATGTCAACAAGGCCTAAACACCTCTACCGAATCAATTGAGCAATCAAAACCTTTTATAGCAGGTGCAAAAAAGGCCTTGACTAATTTAGAAGTCCTTGAAAGCTATTGGATGAAACAAAGCTATTGGCAAAACACAGGAAATGTAGTTAGTATTGGCTAGGGAGATGCAGACATGCCCTGTAGATTTTGTATAAAATAACAGACCAGTCTAAACACAGAGATCCTAGGGTCTGGCAGCAGAAAGGAAGGAACAGGGACCTCAAAAGCAAAGATGGAAAAGAATCAGTGGCAGAGATGTAACAGGCAGAAAAGAAAGAAGTCCAACTGAACTTTCTCTTTCCAGTATTATCCAGGAAGGCAGCTACTTCAGTGTGGACCAAACTTTTGTCCCAGACAGGAAGCTTTTGTTTTTTCTTTACTTGTAGATTGAGAAAGGTCATTTGAACACCAACTAAGACCCCTGTTAAGTACTAAGCAAGCAGTAATCTTTGGTAACCTTTTCAAAATGTTTCTTGTTGGTTAAACCTACAAAATGTTGGGGATAATTACATTACAACTCTACCTTTGTGACCTTGAACAAGTCATCTAATTTCTTTGGACCTCAGTTTCCTCATCTAGACTAGGATACCTCTGAGATCCCTTCTAGTTCTAAATCTGTGATCATAGATAAGGGATATAAATATAATTCCTTCTATAGATAGAGTAGCTGAGTCCCATAGAAGTAAAGTAATTCTCCCATGGTCAACCAAGAAGTAAATATTAAATCTAAATCTCCTGATTCCAAATATTCTTTTTACAAAATTATCCCTTTCCCTTCTTTTCTGGAGCCATCCTTCTTCTTCCTCCTGAGGCAAGTTAAGCTGGGGACTTCTCTCATCCATTGCCCTAGCTAATTAGGTTGAGAAAGAGGTAGCTGCAGACATGGACATGATCCAGATGGTGTTGTTAAATTTTATTGTGGTTGAGACTGAAATATATTAATTGGTGGTCACCAGGGATTAAGTTATAAAAATCCCAAAATGAATTACTAAAGTAGAATGTAAATTATGGTAGTTTTATTTAAAACAGAGAGAAGATATTAAGGAAGTTAGAAAAGGGTAGAGAGGGAGAGAGAGCTTTTGCTTTCTCAGAGCCAGGTAGAAATTCTAAGGTCCTAACCAGGGGAAAGAGTCTCAAGAGGATGGGCCTTTCTCAGAGGTTTTTACCTCCAGAAAGGGAGGATCACTAAGTCAGACTTTCATTCAACAATGGTGACCATCTAAAAGGAAAGCAGTCTGAGGTCTCCTTCACAACCTCCTCTAGGGGTCCAGTTCCACAGCCAAGTCCGAGTGCCCATCTTCCAGTCTCTCCTCAAATGTCTGTCTTCTTTCCAGCTCTGAGTGACTGATCCTTCACTCCAAGGCAGGGTGACTGACTTTCCAGTCCAATTCTGAGTCAGAGATCTCCCTTTATCTCTCTTGTGGTCCTCTATTTAAGGATCTTTTTCTCTTGTGTCACCTCCCCTAAATTTCAAGTATACCAATCACTGCAGACACTCCTCTCCAGGACTGCCCACTCATTCACATGTGGGTCACAGGCCTCCCACTCAATGCATGAAATGGGTGTTCACATCTTTTTTGTGGTTAGTTAACACTTTTTTTGGTTAGTTCACCTTTTGTAGTTAGTTAACACCTTTTTGTAGTTAAAATGGGTAGATCTACTTTAAATACTGAGTTACCACCTTTTGGGGATTAAAATCTAAAAATAGATTGTGGATTACAATTCAGTCTTCCCAATAAAGGAAGAGCTAAGTACCTTCATTGTTACAATCAGAGGGTTACAATTTAATCTTCACAATAAAGGAAGAGCTAAGTATCTTCATTGTTACAGTCAGGAGATAGCTAAATCCAATCTTCACAGTGTCCTTCCTGATTTCCACATCATGACCCTGTGGTCCCCAGTGAGCTAATAGACATGTCCCATGGAGGTAAAATCCATTCTGAGTAGTGATTGATTAATTAGCAATGACAAATGGAATGCTGGCATTCTGTCTCATCTATCTTTAACAGCTGCCACAAGCTCTCAGTTCAATACCCAGAAGACCCTGGAATAAGAGAACAAGCTATTCTGGGATCTCCCTGACCATTGGTTATAGTTAGCAGGACTCCAAACTTGTAAAAGCCCCAGGTGAGTTCTTGGTAACCTCCTCTGGGTTAAGGGAGGTGGGCTGGAGGGGGGAGTTCTAATCCTTCTCCCCAGGGTCATTCTTCAGTTACATTCAATTTCATGGCAATAGTATCCTAAAGCATTAAAGGAATACTATAGGATCTTCACCAGGCCTCAGTGCCTATAGTTCAAGTGTGACTCCCCATGTTCTGTCAGTGTTTTCTAGCATAAGCTCTCCAGCTTACATTTCTTTTCCATTTTATCCTAAAATAATCAGTAGTTATTCACCAGCTGGTTACTCCAGCATGACAGGGTTGCTGAAGAGGTACTTGTGCTGAGAACTGTTCTCTTCTTCATTTCTTCAAGATGCATTAGGAGAGATGCTTTCATATCCCCCTTCATACACTGCAAAAAAGAGAAACTTATCTCATTAAGAAACGGTATTGTCCCTAAGTATCCTAATAATTCAATAAAGGATATTATCTCCAAGAATGCTATAAAGAATGTTATAGGGAGGAGTTGTGATTTTATGGCTCTACTATAGAGAAGTGATTCTCAAACTTTTTGATCTCAAGACCCTTTTATATAAAAAATTATTTAGGAATAGCCAAAAGGCTTTTATGTATATAAATCTTACCATATTAGATATGAAAATGTCTTAGTATTATTATAAAAATATTTCTGACCTCCTATCCCCTCCTGAAAGGGTCTTAGAGACTGAAGGACATCTTGAGGACTGTTTTTAGAGAGAACGCCCAGATAAGAGACTTTATTACCCCCTTTCTAGGCAACTTATAGACTTAGAGTGCAATTTAGATCACTGAGACATTAAGTGACTTGCCCTAAAGGCACACAGCCAGTATGTGTTAGAGGCAGGTTTTGAACCTGTCTCCCTAGCGTTGAGGCCAGTCCTCTGTCCACTATCCAACTTGCCTTTTACACACAGGACATCATCAGAAATACAATTCAAGAGAACTTAGGGCCAAACTTTCCAACCTATATATAACTCTTCCTTTCACTTCCTTGGCAGAAGGCCTGGCTTGCCCAAGACATATTTCGTAGGATCATAGAGTCTCAGAGTTGCAAAGGACCTTAGCCATCAGCTCAATCCTATCCTGAATAATAATCTCCTCAATCATATCTATCCTTATACGTCATCATATAGCCTCTACTTGAAGATCTCCAGATATGGGGACCTCACTAGTCATTCTCTGAAACTGTCCTGTGCTAATTTTAATGAAGTTTTTCTCTGTATGTTGAGGCAAAAATTGTTTCTCTGATATTTCTACTCATTGTTCTAAGTTTTTCTCTTCATTCAATCATTAATTGGTTCATAAATATGACTCGTATTATGCTCCTGCTGGAATGTGTACAATGTCCTGGAAGACTAATGCCTCTGGTATGAGGACTTTCCCTTTTCTGAGCTCATCCAATTTTGGCATCCACCTTTCACTCAACTTTCACATGTGGTTCCAAGAAACTAAAGTAGGTGCAGCCATTATACCTTGGTAAAACCACCTGGGCGAACAGTCTAACCTAAGTTGAGGGTAACAGATTTTAAATCCATTGGTGATTTGGGGGGTTGTTTATGCCAAGTATGTGAAAACTTTACCTGGTGGAATGGACAGATGAGAACAGTTTGTTCCACTGGCCATGAAGGCAACTGAATCAGGTACCATGGAGGGCTTAGAGCTTGGCCAGACATGGAAGATGCCAGGATCTTCTATTGCATCCCAGGCCATCACCAGTCATCCTGACTTTTGTCTTGCCACTGGGTTCACTGACTCTGGAAGAGAGAGTAAGGATGATGACTTTGGTTAACTCTGCGTCATGTAAATGCAACTGATGCATAAATCAAGACATCACCCTGGGATATCACTGGTTCTCTTCAAAAATGAAGAATAAACAAGTAGCTGTTATGTGTCAGGCACTTGTGCTTGGTGCTAGGGATACAAAAACAAAACCCTGCCCTCAAGAAGCTTACAGTCTGGGGGAAGGAGAGTATGTATAGTTAATAGATAGATGATAGGTAGCTACATAGATAAGCATACATACATAGATATGTGCATGTGTAAAATAAGTTTTTATCTCTATAAATGTACATATATATCTTAAAGATACATATATATCTTTATATGTTGTCTATACATATCTTTGAATACATACATATGAAGATGTATATACAGACATATCTTGTGTACACACATATACATATCTTATTTATGTGTAAATATATATTTATTTATATAAGTACTTGGAGTAGAAATAATGGCACACTAGATCAGGGAGGATCTGGAAAGGTCACCAACAAGAGAAGTCAACACCTAAATTGAGCCTTGAAGAAAGCCAGGGATTTCAGGAGGCTGGGATAAGGAAGGAGAACATTCACTCTTTTTTCCTTACCAAAGCCCTCCCCTCCCTTCTCCTTGTGCCCTTGGCTCTGATTTCCTCCCATTACCTCTGGCAGCATGCTCATTCAATCATCCTCCTGATCTCTCTCATCTTCAATCTCTTGGGGTCCTACAGAATAATAATCATCCTACATTACAGTCCTTCTCCAATACTTAGAGTGCTTGTGCTACCTTTAAATCTCCTCCAGACTAAACACTCCTCATTCCTTCTACTGATTATTCAGTGGAGAGCTTTTCCAGCCCCTCCACATAACTGGAAGCAGCACAATGGCCCAGTTAGCTGGTAGATCTGAGTTCAAATTCAATTTCAAACACTTATTAGCTATGTGACCCTGGGCAAGTTACTTAACTTCTTTTTGCCTGTTTCCTAATGTTGCAAAATGGAGATCATAATAGCACCTATCTCCCAAGATGTTTTGAGGATCAAATGAAATAATATTTGTAAAGTGCTTTGCACAGTGCCTGACATATAGTAGGTACTATATAAATACTTAATGCCTTCCTCTTGTGACCTGATCAGTCCCTTAATCAAAGTCCTCTATATTTCCTCCAAGTTTCTAGTCCAAATTCTGTCCCCAACTAGCTATAAGACTTAACGTAAATTATTTCCTGTCTCTGGACTTGGATTTCTCCTCCTTTACCAGAAGATTAAACTAGATGATCTCTAAGGTCTTCTCTAGTTCTGACATCTTGTAAGCTGTGGTTCTCAGCTGTGGGACTAACCTTCCTTTCCACCCTTCTCTAACTATTATAGGCTTATAAATTCAGAAGTGGAGGGGACTTCAGAGGGCCATTGACTTCAACTCTCTCACTTTAAAATTACAGAAACTGAAACTCAGAAAGGTTAATTAACTTTTTCTAAGTTCACAAGAGCAATAAATGGCAAAAGTGGGATTAGAACCCAAGTCATCTGACTATGAATTTGGCCCATTTTCCATTTTGACTGGACTTATATATAAGTAAAAAAGAAGAGTACCTACATGGTATGTGATATATATATATATATATATATATATATATATATATATATGTATATAGTATAGTATAGTATAGTATAGTGGTAATCTCTCGGTGATTGTGTATGACTTTTTTGTGTCACATGGGGCATGGGACGGCAGTTGTTATGGGAGGTGCGGTTGTGGCCTGGTGTCGGCTTTCACGCGCAGGGGCAAGACGTTGACGTCGCTCATCTTCAAAGGTGGTGGCAGCATGGTTAATGTGGGTTCGCCAGCTGCTTCTGTCAGAGGCAGCGAGTTCTAGATGCTTTGGTGTGATGCCAGCCCACTTCAAGTTGGATTTTAGCTGATCCTTGAATCTTTTCTTTGGTCGGCCTTGTTTCCTGAGTCCAGCTGACAGTTCACCATAGAATACCTGTCTTGGTATTCGCTGTGGGTCCATGCGGATGATGTGTCCAGACCATCGTAGCTGGGCTTTGAGGACCATTACTTTGATGCTGGTGGAGTTGGCTCTGTCGAGGACTTCCTGATTGGTGATTTGGTCCTGCCATTGGATCCTCATGATTGACCGGAGGGAGCGTTGGTGGAATTGCTCCAGCTGTTTCATGTGCTTCCGGTACATTGTCCATGTCTCACAACCGTACAGGAGCGAGCTGAGGACCACTGTGTTATACACTTTGAGCTTCATCGCAGTGCTTACACCTCTGTGTTGGAGGACTTTGCAGCGCAGCCTCCCAAGTGCCTGGCTGGCCTTTTGGATCCTGGCATTGATCTTGTGGTCTAGGGACCCATCGTTGGCGATGGTGCTGCCCAGGTACTTGAAAGTGTTGACATTAGAAAGCTGCGTGCCATTGATTGTAATGCACGGCTGGTTAGTTGGCCTCCCTGGTGCAGGTTGGAACAGCACCTCTGTTTTGCTGAGGCTGATAGTCAGGCCAAACAGTTTTGCTGCAGTGGAGAACCTGTCCACAATGGTTTGGAGATGATTTTCTTGGTGGGCCATGAGAGCACAGTCATCTACAAAGAGAGCTTCCAGGATGAGTCTCTCTGTTGTCTTTGTTTTTGCAGTCAGGCGGCGAAGGTCAAATAGTGAGCCATCCAGTCGGTATTTGATGTAGATACCCAGGTCTAGATCCATCACAGCCTGTCATAATACTTGGGTGAAAAATAGGTTGAATAGTACCGGAGCGAGGACACAGCCTTGTTTCACACCATTAGAGATATTGAAGCGATCAGAAGTCTCTCCACCAGATAGGACTTCCCCTGTCATGTCGACATGAAAGAGCTGGATCAGTTTGACGAATTTTGCTGGGCAACTGAGCTTGCTGAGGATCACCCACAATGCGTCCCTGTTCACTGTGTTGAATGCCTTTGTCAGGTCTATGAAGACAATGTAGAGACTCAGGGTCTGCTCAAGGCATTTTTCCTGCATTTGCCTCACCGTGAAGACCATGTCGATGCTGCTGCGATCTGGTCAGAAGCCACATTGTGATTCAGGCAGGTTCTGCTCTGAAACAGATGTCAGGAGTCTGTTGAGTATGACACAGGCGAGGATCTTTCCAGCAGTGGAGAGTAGTGAGATGCCTCTGTAGTTGTCACAGGCTGCTCGTGAGCCTTTGTTCTTGTATAGGGGTACGATGGAAGCATCTCTGAGTTCTGGGGGCATGTCTTCCTCTTCCCATATGCTGGTCAGCACTATGTGGAATGCCTGGAGCGCCGTTCCATTTAAGGCCTTGTACACCTCAGTTGGGATCCCGTCTTTATCGGGTGCCTTGCCTGTACTCATTTGTTTAATGGCTTTTTGGACTTCCTCTATTGAAGGAAGGATGCCAAGTTGTTCAATGGTGCGGTTTTGGGGGATCTGGTCAAGGGCGACTGAAGAGGGTTGGTTGAGAAGCTGACTGAAGTGTTCTTTCCACCTGTTGCTGATGCCTTTTTTTATCTTTTATGAGAGTGTCACCGTCAGAGGATAGCAAGGGAGTGGTGGTGGGTTTTAATGGCCCATAGACAGTCTTGAGGGCACTGAAAAATTGTCTGTAGTTTTTCATATCAGCAAACTGCTGGATTTTTTCTGTCTGTTTTTCCCACCATTGGTCTTGCATCTTCCTGATCTCACGCTGTGCTGTGGCTTGGAGAGACTTGAATCTGTCCTTTTTAGGAGCAGAGTTTGGGTGTATTTTGCCACTCCATAAAGGCTTTGTTCTTCTTGCTCAATAGGTCTTCAATAGCAGTGTTGTTCTCGTCGAACCAGTCCTGGTGGTTGCGTTGTTTTGGGCCTAGGACTGCCTTTGATATTTCCTTCACTGCGTCTCTAAACTGGTTCCATTTCTCGGTTGAGCTTCCAGTGAGTGGTCCCTTGGCAGACAGCTTGTCGTCCAGGCAGGACTGGAATGTTTGCAAATAAGATGGATCTCTAAGACGACTCACTTTGTAAAATGCGCGAACTGTTTTGGATGGCGAGGCACAATGCGCATTTGAAGAGTCGCTCTAACCAATCAGTGGTCTGTCCAGAATTCAGCTCCTCTCATAGCTCTGGTGATCTTTACATCCTGGATGTCTCGCCGGCGTACAATGATGTAGTCAATGAGATGCCACTGTTTTGATCGTGGGTGCATCCACGTTGTTTTATATTTGTTCGCCATTCTGAACACAGTGTTCGTGATGGTGAGTTCGAACTCTGAGCATTTGCTGAGTAGCAGTAGGCCGTTGTTCTTCATTTTGCCCACGCCGTGTTTGCTGAGCACTCCTTTCCATCTTTCATGGTCCTGTCCAGTCTCCCAGTAGTATCAGCTTGTCATTTGTGGGCACTGAGTGCAGGACGGCACTCAGGTCAAAGTAGAACTGCTCGATGGTCTCCTCTGTGCTGGTCAGTGTAGGGGCATATGCGCTGATGATTATGGCATACCAGTCTTTGCTGAGAGGCAAACGGATCTTCATGAGCCTCTCGCTGATGCCCACAGGCAAGTCTGGCAGCTGTTTGAGCAAACTGGTGTTGATGGCCAGGCCAACACCATGGATTCTGTCTTCATTTGAGGCTCTACATTTCCAGAAGAAAGTGTATCCAGTGGTGGGTTCACTGAGTGATCCCTCTTCTGGTAAGCGTGTTTCACTTAAGGCTGCGATGTCGATGTTATATAGCGCCAGTTCTTTACCGATTGGAGCTGTTCTTCTCTCAAGTCTTGGGGTATTCTCTCTATCAAGTAATGTCCTAATGTTCCATGCTCCTAGTAGGAGTTTCTTTGTATTTTTTTCTTTGATTTTGACCACTTAAAGGGATGACCCGCCAGCTGCGGTGTGCTGACCGGGTGTTTGTAGGGCAGGCAATGTTTGGGACACCTTTTCTAGTCCCCTCCCTTGATTAGGGTGAGCAGTGCTGTCCTAGAGAGGGCTGCTCAGTCGCCCAGGATGCTGCCGAACGTCCCTGCTGCCCACAGGGCCAAGCGACCACTGGTCCGTGGGCCGTCTACGTGCAGGATCGTGACTACAACTGCCAGTGGTCACCTCCACCTGTTGCGTCGCCACTCCCCCATTGCCGCAGGTCTTGAAGAGGGTGGACGGGGTTAGGATAGATGAGTGTGCACAAAGATACTTGTGCGTGAAGGAGATTTAAGTGGAAAAGTCGATGTACAGAGACAGTCCCACTCTCTCGGCATTAGAAGCCTGGGTCCAGTGGCACGAAAAGTCGTTACACCTGGAGACTTCCTCAGCTGCATTGGATGGCCGTGTTGTCCTTTGTACTCCAACACGCCCTAAGCACTCCACAGTGCTTTGCTGCGTCGCCATCTCAGCCGTTGAACCTTCTTATTGGTTTCTTCCATCTGTTCAGCCGAAGCAGTCTTCACATGCTGGGTGAGCAAAGCCCTGGTTCACCAGGGGTCGACGACCCGATGGTTACCCTCACAAGGTTTGGCTGGCCTGTCGAAGCCGTTGCCCGGGGTGTGGCCGTTGCCACATGCTAGCAGCTACTGGGAGCCACAAGTGAGAGCTGGGTGTCAGGTGGGGGTCAGAGGCTGGAGAGCTGCCCTAGAAGGGCACGACAAGCCCTCCATACCAGAGATACTACCCCTCCCTGAGCACCCCATACACCCATACACACATGTGTATAGTATATATAAACAAAGAACGAGACTATATACAGGGGTTCAGCAGCATAGAAAGCAACCCTTATTCCCACTAGCTTTGCAGGGACATCTGAAAATAACCATTAGCAATTCATTCCTTTGGCTTAAGTCACTATCCCTTGATGAAATGTAAATCCCTCTAAGAGAGGTAATAGCAACTTTATGTTCTAACACTATCAGGGATTGATTTCTTATAGAGCTTCTCAGTATCTAGGCTAGCTAAGGGGAAAGAGACAAGAGGAAAGTCAGTAGTGACAGACAGCAGGATATAGAAGAGAGAACCTAAGGTTTGGGGGTTAAAAGACTTTGGTCTGAATTCTAGGTCTAACACTGATATCAATCAACCCTACTCTGTGCCACGCACTGTGCTATGCACTGGGGCAAAGAAGATAAAAATGAAATGGTCCAAGTTCTCAAGAGACTTGCATTCTTTTATTTTATTGTTTTTTAATTTAGTCAATTTAGAACATTATTCCTTGGTTACAAGAATCATATTCTTTCCCTCCCTCCCCTCCTCCCACCCTTCACATAGCCGACATGCAATTCTACTGGGTTTTACATGTGTCCTTGATCAGAACCTATTTCCATGTTGTTGATGTTTGCACTAGGATGATCATTTAGGGTCTACATCCCCAATCATATCCCTTTGACCCATGTGATCAAGCAGCTGTTTTTCTTCTGTGTTTCTACTCCCACAGTTTTTCCTCTGAATGTGGAAGGTTTTCTTTTTCATAAGTCCCTCAGAATTGTCCTGGATCATTGCATTACTGATATTAGAGAAGTCCATCACAATCGATTGTGCCACAGTGTATCAGTCTCTGTGTACAATGTTCTCCTGGTTCTGCTCCTTTCACTCTGAAGAGACTTGCTTTTTACTAGATAAATAATCTCTCTGAGTCTTAGTTTCATCATTTGTAAAATGTGGGATAATAAGCCAATTTTACATATCCTACAGGATTATTATGGCCAAAGTACCTTGTAGACATGTTGCAGACAGGAGAACTGTCATTTATCATATCAATGAGAAAAATACAGACCCAGATCACAATAATATGGAATTATTAAAATTATTGCATTGTCAAGCCAGACTTGTCACTGACACTCTTAGCTATGTCACTTACTACTTGGAAGTGACTTTGGGCAAATCATTTCCCACTCCTAAGCCTCAGTTTCCTCTTTTATCAAATGAAGGGGTTAGACAAGATTTCCTTTTTGGTACCTTCTGTCTTGAAACCTATGATCCTAAGATGCCATGATGGTGGTAGAAAGAAGGAAAAGGGCCCTGAATGGAAAGTAAGTCACCTAGAACCAACTTCACATTTTGTCAAGGACTAGAACTATATTTAGGGAAAGACTCAGAAACCAGGAAACCTGTTATGGGAAGGAACAAATATCTTCAGGAAGGCCCTGTGATCACTAAAGCAGGTCCTGAGGGACACATGGTAGCTTAGTCAAAGCAGCTACCAATTTCTGTCAAGAGCACAAATTTCTTAGGGAAAATGCAGTTGTGATTCGTAATCTGGAAAATTTGTTTCAGTTTTCAGGGAAACAGGACGGGGAAAGAGGAAAAGATCAAAATGTCATTCTCTTTTCTAGAGGTTGGAATGAGGGTCTTGTTCTAAATTCCTCACAATATTCCTCTCTTCTTGACATTTGCAATTTATTTTCTCCCCTAAGATTAGAATCAATCCAGCGATTGATTCAGCACATTGCTACTGAGCCCCACCACTGCTAATCCACACTTGGCCTCAATTCTAATTCTTACCATAGCTTTAGTCCTAATCTTAGCATAGACTGGGCCTTGATTCTGAGACGCAAAAAGGTTAATTGATTTGGCCAAGGACCCATAGGTGGTAATTTTCAACCTAATAATGTTGAATGGATAACAGGAGACAAAATACTGGCTAGGGTGACTAAGAGAGAATAGGTCATCTTCGTCTTAGATGGGCATTAGGAAGAGAATGGGCAAAATCTGTCTTAAATGGCTTTGATTTTGTAGTATGATAAGGGCTAGATGGAGATCCAGAGGACCTAGGTTCAAATCCCTGTCCTGCCATTTATTAGCTGTGTGACCTTACACAGTCACTTAACTAATCTGGCTCTCAATTTTTCCATTTGTAAATTGTAGGGACTGCCCTGGATGATCCTTACATGCATAATATTTAAAGCAAGGGAGCTGAACCCAATGCCCTCCAGAGCTGGGGTTCTTAAAGTTCTTTCTGTGTTGTGGACACCTTTGGCAATCCAAGGAAATCTATGGACCCCTTCCTACTATGATGTTTTAATCTGTATAAAATTAAATGCATAAAATTACAAAGGAAACCAATTATATTGAAATGTGGTTACCAAAATATTTTTTAAATATTCATAGAAATTAAGGAGATGCTCATCAATTGGGAAATGACTGAACAAATTATAGCATATGGTTGTAATGGACTTCTGTTCTGCTATGGGAAACTGTTGAGGGGTCTTATTTAAAAAAAAAAAAAACATGCCAATGATCTGTAAGAACTGATGCAAAATAAAGTGGGAAACCAGAAGATTATTGTTCATGGTAACCATATTAGAATAATCATCAACTTGACTTCTCTGATCAATACAATGTTTTAAGACAATTCCAGAGGAATTGTGATGAAATTAATGCTATGCACCTCCAGAGAGAGAACTGGTGAACTCTGAATACAAATTGAAGTATAATTTTCTCACTTTATTTTGTATTTCTTTTTTAACAATATGATTAATGTGAACATATTTTGTATGATTTCACATGTATAATTGATAATATATTGCTCACTTTCTTGGGGGGTATGGGAGAGTGTTTGAGGAAAGGAGAGAATTTGGAACTCAAATTTTAAAAAGAAAAGAATGTTAAAAATAAGCAATTAGAAAAATCTAATGACCTATAAGGAACTCTCAAAATGTGTTTGTAGACTTAAAATTAAACCAAGTATCCTAGGACAAAATTTTAAATATGAATAGACCTCCAGCAATTTTAAGACCGTCCTGCTCTAAAGATCCCCAGCCCAAGTCTAAGATTTTTCTGACTAGGAATTGATTTAATAAACCCCTACAATAATAATTTCCCTCTTCCTGATGAGGTCTGCCCACTGGGTACATTTGTAAACAATCTCAAAGTCTAGTTTTCAATTTCCTGAATTTCAATCACTAATGTAACTCACTATTATGGGTGACATAGAGATAATGGATTAAAATGGTCTACCCTGCTCAAAGCAATGGGGGAAGATTTCTTTATGTGGCAAAGGATGCTTCCTAAATGTGGCCCAGCTCAACTTCTACAGTGCTCAGGAAACTCACACCATTAAAACCTCAATCATTACAGATAGCTGATATAAAAGGAAAAGGAAGGAAAAAAGACCTTTTCTCACATCCAAACATAAGACTTCCTTATGATGGAATTTTTTTTTCAATGGTCTACGGATGCTAGATAGATTTTCTTTAGCCTCAGTAATGAATATTGAGATGATACATTAAGCAGTAAATTTTATTTGCTGGTCCTCAAAGGTTATTCCTCTAAATCTCCATAGTTTTCAGCTAATCTTTGGATGTGATGCAGGAACAGCTGAAAACTGTCCCCATCCTTCCCCTCTTGAAGTCTCTAAAGAGTTGTGATACCCAGGGCAGGGACAAGCCCCATGGAAACAACACAAGGGAGAATGGACTCAACTTAAGAATTGGGTTTTAGGGTAGAATATCAGACCCAGGGGGTTGTTAGGCATGTGTCCCCAAGATAGTAGAATAAACCCTTTAACATGGTACTCCAGGACTGATGTTGATTTGCTTGGACAGGGCAAAGACCCTCCTGCCAGAAATTAAAGAATGCAATGGATTTTGAGTTGGATTCTGAATTGGCTTTCAGCACTGGCTCTTCTCCTTTGTATGGCCATGAAATTACTTTTTCTTTCTCTCTGCCTCAGTTTCCTCACTTACAAAATAAAGGAGTTAGACTAGTTGAGCTCTATGATCTAAATCACATGGCTTTTGATGTTCCCTTCCAAGATTATGATTCTACAAAGAAAGCAGCTACTCAGGGCCAGCTAAGTGGCTTGCTGAATGAAGGGCCAGAGTTAGGGTAGGTGAGATCTAAATTCATATCCTCCCTCAACAGTGGATAAAGCACTGAGCCTAAGCCAGGAAGACCTGAATTCAAATCTGGATTTAGATACTTATTGGCACTGGGACCCATGGCAATTCACACTCAGTTAACTTTAATTTTCTCAGCTGTAAAATAGGGACAATAATAGCATCTACCTCCAGGGTAGTTATAAAGATAATGAGAAATAATATTTGTAAAATGCTTTGTAAACTTTAAAATGCTAGCTATTGATATTTTTATTAATATCTGTGTGATCTTATTCAAATTAGTTAATATCTCAGCCTCAGACTCCTTATCTGTATAATGGGGATCAGAATAGCACCTACCTTACAGAGTTATTTGGAGGATCAAATGTGATACCATATTAATAAATGTGTATTTCCTTCCTTCCTGTTCTTATCACTTAGCAAACAAAAAAGGATATATCTAGAAAAAAATCAATCTGTCCTACTAAGTGTAAAACCCCCTACTTGGGGCTGAGTATTGGGGTGGAAGGTAGAGAGGTATTGCATGACTAACTTTGCTTTTGATATCTCAAGGAACTGACCAAAACACATTTATTAACTACTAACTGTAGAGTCCTTGGTCCTCTGCTAATCATGAAAATTTGCTGCTATTCAGTTATTCAGTTACATTTCACTCTTTGTAATCCCATTTGGGTTTTCTTGAAAAAGATACTGGAATGGTTTGCCATTTCCTTCTCCAGCTCATTTTACAGATGAGGAACTGAGGCAAAAAGGGGTAAAATAACTGGCTCAGGATCACACAGGCTAGTAATATCTGAGGGCAAATTTGAAATCAGGTCTTCCTGACTCCTGGCCCAGTGCTCTATGTACTATGGCACCACCTAGATGCTCCAATTATTTGAATACGAAGACCAAAAAATGAGTCTCTGCTCCAAGGAACTAACCAAGGAAAGAACATGCATAGATAAATATATGTAGATTAAATGTGAAATATGTACAAGATAATTATATGCAAGTCTCTGAATCTACTTAGGCATGGGGATTAAATTAGAGATTAAATTAAATTAAATCATAACATTGGATGGAGATTAAATATAGAAGACAGTTCAGTGGATAGAGTGCTAGGCCTGCTTAGAGTCAAGAAGGACTTGGGTTCAAATCTGACCTCAGACACTTCCTACCTCTGTGGCTCTGGGTAAGTCACAACCCAAATTGTCTGGCCTTACCACTCTTCTCCCTTGGAATCAATGCATAGTATTGATGCTGATATAGAAGTGAAGTTTTTAAGAAAATAAAAGAGATGGCCTAAATAAGAGGTGTCAAGCTCATGGGAAATTTTCTAGTGTAGCCCTAACCAGATTAAAATGTAACTGGGGAATGTTCAACAAAATAAATAAAAATACAATACAACATAGATAATGTTAATTTGTAGTTTTCCAAGTCAAGATGCAGCTCGCAAGTTTTTATTTGAGTTTGATACCACTGGTCTAGATGACCTTTAAAATTCATTCCAATTCTAAATCAATTATCCTAAGTGCCAAAGCTTATGTAAAGACAAAAATAATAATTATTACTTTTTTTTAAAACACTTACCTTCCATCTTAGAATCAATACTATGTATGGTTCTAAGGCAGAAGAACAGTAAGGGCTAGGCAATGGGGGTTAAGTGAAGTGCCCAGGGTCACACAGCTAGGAAGCATCTGAGGTCAGATTTGAACCTAGGACCTCCCATCTCTGAGCCTGGCTCTCAATCTACAGTCACCCAGCTGTCCCCAGACAATAATTATTACTGCAGTTTAGAGAAGAGAGAGACTAGTATGGTCAAAGTACATTTTATAGAAAAGTTGAGATTTATGAGACTAAAATTAGCCTTGAAACCAGAGATTACTTCATTGGTTTGTTAATAACAAGCCCTTAAAATAACTCTGGTTTCTATAGATTTTAAGGTTCACTAAATGTTTCCCCAAAAACAACCTTTTAGAGAAATGATGCAAATACAATTAATTGTCTGTACTGTACTGTACAGACAAGAAAATTGAGACCCAGGAGTTAAGTGATTTTTCAAAAGTCACAGAGCTAAAAAAGTCAGAGTGAGGACAGGAATCAGGATTCTAAATTTGTTGCTCCATCCACTGTATCGTGTTTGTAGCTCTGTCCACTAGTTTAGTCTGTAGCGCTAAGTAAGTTAAAAGAACAGAGAAAAAGGGAAGAAAGAAAGAAAGAAAGAGAGAGAGAGAGAGAGAGAGAGAGAGAGAGAGAGAGAGAGAGAGAGAGAAAGAAAGAAAGAAAGAAAGAAAGAGAAAGAAAGAAAGAAAGAAAGAAAGAAAGAAAGAAAGAAAGAAAGAAAGAAAGAAAGAAAGAAAGAAAGAAAGAAAGAAAGAAAGAAAGAAAGAAAGAAAGAAAGAAAGAAAGAAAGAAAGAAAGAAAGAAAGAAAGAAAGAAAGAAAGAAAGAAAGAAAGAAAGAAAGAAAGGAAAAGAAAGCCAAATGTAGTCTGTGGCTATTTCATAAAACATTAAAACTGGAAGAAACCTCAGAAACCATTTAATCTAATCCTTTAAAGACAGGGAATTTGAGGACCAGAGAGTTAAGTGACTTGCCCAAGGTCCCTCAGTCAGTTGTCAAAGCCAAGCTCCTTGAGAGCAGGACATGCTTGGTTTTTGCATTTTTTTAAGCATAGTGCTTGGCACACAGTAATTATGATTCATTATTTTAATTATAATCCATGTAACCACAGAAAAATACTCTAAATTAATTCATTAAATGAGTAAACTTAAATTCTTTTAAAAATTAAATAAAACACAAATTAAAAAAACAACAAAGAGTCTCAAAGAGTCAGACATGACTTAAAAAAATGACAGTCATTCCTAACC
This sequence comes from Monodelphis domestica, assembly GCF_027887165.1. Taxonomy (NCBI): domain Eukaryota; kingdom Metazoa; phylum Chordata; class Mammalia; order Didelphimorphia; family Didelphidae; genus Monodelphis; species Monodelphis domestica. Next base: position 439,737,058 of record NC_077227.1, on the reverse strand, counting down.
AATACAAATATGACAAACATTAATTATCTGAAGTATACAGAGCACTTTGCCAGGCATTTATTAAATGCTTAGGGTGTACAAAGCACTTGCCTGGGCACTGGACACAATGCTAAATTTAGATAAGACCCAGCCCGCGCTTTCAGATTTATCAAGGAATTCAGACCAAAGAAGATAACTATAATAAAATTTTGACAACCAGTAGAGAGGGGCAAATCAAGTGCTTTATGAAGTCTGAGGGAGACATGCTTTATCAACTAAGAAGACTGGGGAATGCTTGCATTTGAGCTGAGATTTTAAAAATACAACCAAAAAAAGAGGAAAAGGGAGGACATTCTGAGCATAGGAAAGTATGGGAACAAAGGTATAAAGGCAAGAGATCACAGAGTGTGTTCAAGAGACACAGTAGTACAGTGTAGTTGGAGGTTAAAGATGGGTATATAGGATGTTGTCACTTGCAGAAGACCTTGAATACCAAAGATATTTAAACGTTACTCTGTTAGCAATAGGGAGCCACTGGAGAATTTGGAGAAGGTGAGTAACAGGACCAGATGTACACAAAAGAGCAACTATCCTGGCAATAGGCTTCAGTTTTGTTACATCAGACCAAGGAAAGCAGCCTTCCCAGGAGCTGAGGATCTGATGGTGACAGCTCCTATTTCTTCACCTGTTCTAGCAACCAAACTACTGTGCATGAGCTTTCCAGGGAGCATAAATCAGAATCTGAACCCTGTGTCTATAGTCCGAAATGTCTATCCCCAGGAGATAGGGGAAAACAGTTCTTAGCGTATTCAGACCTTCTGGGACTGGGAAGCTGGGGGCTGGGGTGTTTGCCTCTGCAATGAGGGTAGGAGGTGGAAGGGATGACGGCATCCAACAGGGCTGCCTTTTCTATTTCCTGTGCCTGCTGTGTTGTGATAATAGAGTTGTGAAGTGTGAGCCACACACACGTTTTTAATGAAGAGTTTCCCTCCAGGATCCGGCCAATGAATCTACCATGTTTGATTTGAGAGGCTGTTACTGCGCTTCCTTGTATGGGAGAGGTCAATTTTAACTTCGGAGGCATCTGCTTTATCACTTTTCAATTATCTCAATATTTCTCCACAAACGATCCTCAATAACATTACTAGATTAGAAGCCTAAATAAAAAAAATAAAAAAAGACTCTAGGACTCACAAGAATGGTATTAAAAACCTAATTAAGCACATTCTTTGAACCAAACCATATTCAAGTACATCTGTTAGCCTTGCCTCCATCTCACCAATGCTTGGGGATGGCAGGGAGCCATTAACTGGAGAATATAGCTCAGCTCAGTTCCGCTCAGCTTCTCCCACAGAGCACCCAGTGCACTTAGCCCAAGGAGTTTCCACAGGCAGACCTGGGACCAGAGCAGTTCTCTGATCTTTCTCACTTTCCCTTGCAGTTTTATTTACGTGTGTGCTTACTGGTAGAAACTTCTGCCACAACTTTCCCAAAGATTTTATTTCTCAACCTACAGTATATTTTCATCTCCTTCAGACATTCCTGGTCTCCTCTTCCTTCAATCTCTGGAAGTACTTAAAATGGTAGAAGACAAAATTTAATTCAATTCAATTCAATTCAATAAACATTTATTAAGTGCCTGCTGTGTGTCAGGCACTGGACTAAGCACTTGGGAGTACAAATAAGAAAAAGAAACCTAGTCCCTACCTTCAAGAAGCTTATAATCTAATGGAGGAAGACAACCTACAAAAGGAGGCTAAAAGGGAACAGAGTGTGAGGCACTGGGGCTATTCCATTGAGTAAAAGTCAAGCAGCATTGCTGATGGAAAATGGGGAGTTACCTGGAAATAAAGGAAGAATTTTTATTTGAAAAGGCCTCTTTTTTTTTCTTTTTTGGCCCAGACCTGTGACTTTGGATAGGTTGAGAACTCCTACCATGGAAACTGCCTATACACAGAGATTAGCAACTCACAGCAAGCTAAGAGGGTTAATAACTTGTTCATGGTCATATAGTTGGCGTTGGAGGAAGGACATGAATCTCATCACTCTGCTGGTTTTTCCATAGTGTTCTTGCTGTTAACATGGTTATCACTGTTATTTCTTTTGTTTTCTATTGGCCTGGCATTGCTATGACCTTCTTCCAGTTCCTGCTGCCTATTCTCTCTTCTTTTAGACCATGAAGGTTGGACAAGATCTGTGGTCCTCCAGGAGTACTTGGCATGCCTCCCACCTCTCAGACTGGCCTCTCCCCTTGATCACACTGCTATTCTAGTTGATTAACTATTAAAACAGTTCATTGAGAAAGCATATAGCATTGGACAGTGGAAAGAAAAAAATTGATTTGGATTTTGGGGACCTGGCTTTCCATCCTCATTTTCTAAATTCATAAAAGGAGAGAGTTAGACAAGATGATCTCCATGATACCCCCTCTAGGATACTAGCTTTAGAGTTAATGATACAATTTTTATTTTGAGGGGAACAACATTAATGAACCTCTCAGATTTATAAAGTGAGCAGAAAACTGCTATCAAATACAATAAAAGATCATTTTTTTTTCAAGAGAGATTTCCTAGAGGAGACATATTTTGAGTGGTATGATATATAAATAGTGCCTTTAAAAAGATGATCAGCTAGGATTTTCAAAGTCTTTCATAGTATGGCCCCAGTCTGCCTTAGAAGACATTGTCCCTTTTCTGGTGCTCAATGGCTCAAGGAATCTGGCTTTCTAATACTCTATATCCCATCTCTCTCCACTGTACAATTGCATTGGTTGTCTCCACCCACCCCTCCAAGCCTGAGATAGACATGTTCCTCCCCCCCGCCAGTCTCTTAGAATCTCATTTCCTTCAATCATCACAATCTACATGAGACCTCTGCAAATATCCCCAACTGCTACTTTCCCCAAATGACGTGTGCATATATATATATACATATATACATATATGCATATATATATATGGATATGTAATGTGTGTACACACACACACACACATTTTTATATATGTAATCTCTTATTTTATTTTTGTCTTTGTATCACCAGTACCTAGCACAATGCCTGGCACACAGTAGATACTTAATAAATGCATATTGATTAACTAACATAGGGAATAAGGAGGACAAGGCACAGATCTTTGGTGAAAGAATCCAAACAAGGTGATAGGTGAGAATGAGTTTAGCCATGAGTAGATGTGCTTGGCTAGAGCAGGATGACTCAATAGGAGAATAAAAAGAAAGAGAGGGAGGTCAAGTGCTATGGAGATGAAGGGAACAATCAGATTTCCAGACCTTGGCAAAAAGACCAGCAAACCAAAAATTCCCTTGTGGAAACTTGAAAATGGAATCCTGGGAAGGGGGCAGAGAGAGAGGTAACCTAGGGTACAGCTCATCTCTCACCAGTCCACATAAATAGGAAAAGATTCTCCAAAAATAGCAAATGAACTAGAACAAGAAGAACACGGAAAGATTTGACTATGAGGTAATTCTTACTGAAAAAAAAAATGACATACCACCACCCTGCCAAGAAGCTCCAACCCTGCTATCCCAGCCATTTCCCATACTTTGCAGTGGAAAACTAGCTGCAGTTCAAGCCACAGACTATTGGAGTTAAGCCCTCAGCAGAAAGCAAGGGAGAATCCCACTTCCAGGTCATGTTGAAGCCCATGAATTTGATTAGCTCTGAGTCTTAAAAATCAACCAATCAATATTTAGTATGCATGTACTATGTTCCAGGTCTTGTGGTGGGTAAAAGGGATACAAAGACAAACATGAACCAGTCTCTGCTTCAAAGATCTAACCAATCAGGGGAACCAGCACTCACATAAGGGAGAAAATCCAAGGTACAAAGTTGTTGAGAGCAGGGTTACAAGGCAGCAGGAAAGTTCATTAAGGTCCTTACATGGGGGATGATACTTGAGATGAAGATTTAAGCAAAGAAGGAATCCTAACGAGCAGAAGTAAGGAAGGTTTGCATGTTAGCCTGTGCAAAGGAAGGGTGATAGGAAATGTGGTGATCTGTATGACGAATGACAAGGCTAGTTTGTCTAGAAAACAGTGAGGGGATGTTTACTAGGCTTATCAAAGAAAACCAGCCAGAGAGTTGAGGGTTTTAAATTCTATAGAAGGGGGCCAGGTGGCACACTGGATTGAGAGCCAGGTCTAGAGATGAGAGGTCCTGTGCTCAAATCTGGTTTTAGACACATCCTAGCCATGAGACTCTGGGCAAGTAACTCAACCCTCGATGCCAAGCCCTTACTGCTCTTCTCTCTTGGAACCAATACACAGTATTGATTCTAAGATGGAAGGTAAGAGTTTTTTTAATGTCATAGGAGTTTATACTTCATCATAGAGGCAATAGGGAGTAACTATGGAGAAACAGAAATCAGTGCTTTAGGAATGTCACCTTGGAGGCTCTAGGGGGATATATTAGAGTGATGAGAGTATTGAGGTAGGGAGACCAATTAGGAGGATAATGTAATGTAACAGGTATGACACTATGAAGACCTGAACTATGTGAGTGGAGAAAAAGAGATAGAGGAGAGAGAAGGGGAGTCAGGATCAATAAAATGTGGTACATTAAGAAAGGAAAAGCAATGACTTTAGAAGAGTGGGGGGGTAGGGGAAGAATGTGAAAGAGAAAGGAAAAGATATCAGAAGTGAAATGCAGATTATAAATACAATTTTTTTTTAATTTAAATTTGTTTGTCACATTAAAATATCCAGGTAACTCCCTCTCTCCTTCCAACCCCTCTCCCCATTAAAGAAAGCATCGTTTGACAAAAAAAGATAAATATATATGTAAAACTATATCTTACTTATTTCTATTTATCAGTTCTTTCTCTGGAGATAGACATGCTCAAATCATTTTTCAAACACTATTTCTGTTGCTGTATATAATGTTAGCTCATTTCACTCTTTCTACTTTTATAAAGGTCTTTAATACTCTATAGAAAGAAGTAATAGTAGGCAACAGAAAGACTGAGAGTAATGGGGATAAAAGAAAGACTCAATTTTAAAAGCTTCTCAGAGTTTACGCTCAGTGGTATCCTGGAAATCTTCCCCCAACATGTTCATAATCAACTCTTCAAAGTCCGCTAAGGGACTAAAGAAAGACAGTCTTAGGGAAAAAAATGGAGCCCAAAGGGATGGACACTAGAAAAGGTAAAGAATAAGCCCAACCACAGTGGCCTCATAAGTATTCCAATGGGTCACAACTTAGGTCACCCCCTGAAGACCACAACATCTTGTTCCAACCTGGTAGTCTGAAAGAAGTGAAAGCAGGCAGCAGGGACTAGACAAGTGGTATATATACCAAGGTTGGGTTAATAGAAGAGAAAGGAGTGACAGTAATAATCACATTTGCGGCAAGAAATCCATAGAAAATCAGCAGAGTGACTGATAGAGGAAAAATGATTAAGGAAGATTAATGAACAATTAAAGGATAAAGTCATTTCAATGAACAATTAATGCACAAAGGAAACTGAGGGAAAATACCAAATGGAAGAGGAAGGTATTATAATAAATGCTACAATGTCCCCTTGAAATAACAGTGGAACAACTCCATTGCTAGAATAACTCAAAAAGCTTCAGAATAGCATTCAAAGAATTAGATGAAAATGTAAAGACAAAAAGTAGAGCTTTTAGAGAAAGACATCAATAAGTCAAATAAGAAAGTAGGGGGCAAAGGACACTCATTATGTGAAATACACAATAGCTTGACAAAAAGTGACAGAAAACTGGAAGACAAAAGTACAAACAGAAGGAAAGGTAATTGAACTAGACAAAAAGAACAAGAAAATTAGAAGAACATATTTAGGATAAAAAAATTAAAAAATACTGAATTTGAAGATAAATGAGAAGTGATCATCTAAAATTTTAGGTCTTCCATGAAATAATAATGAAAAAAGAAAGTCTAAAATTTAATACTTCCAAAATTTAAATAGGAAAAGTGTCCACAAATATAGGAAGTAGAAGGCAAATTATAGATCATAGAGCTCTGTAGAATGCCAAAAGAAAAAAAGTTTAACCCAATAAGAAACACTGCAGGCAAACTTTAGAATTATAGCACCAAACAACAAATTTTTTCATGCAACAAGGAAAAAGAATCTTTTCCATCCTAAGGACAATCAGTCAGGGCAGCACAATACTACTTCTTATTTACAAGAAAACAAAGGAGAGATTTGGATATGATATTCTGAAAGCAAAGATCAGCTGGCACTTAAAAATAACACATCCTGAAAAAAAAATCCTAAGCACTAAAGTACATAACTGGATATTCAATAAAAGAAAAAATTTTAGTCATTTCTTCAAAAGAATCATGAGGTAAGCAGAGTATTTAACATACAAATTGACCAAACAAAAGAAAGTTAAACATTCTCAGATAGCAATGAAGGACCAAGAAATGAAATGTTTGTTTTTTTGTAGATAAAATCAGAAAAAGTCATGAATGTGGAGTGGTGGAAATCTTTGTGTTTGTTATTTGGTTTTCTCTTTGTAATAAAATTGTGCATTGTCAGAAAGATATTGAGAAAGCAAAGAGAGCATCAATGTGCTCTAAACAGCAGAAAGATATAAGAGAAAATCAATGTTATCAGTAGTACAACAGTACAAAGAGATTCCTCTGGGACAGAGAGAGGAAAGAATGGGACTGAGGCTTCTAGGAAAAGAGTCAAACAACTCAAAAAGAGACTATGAATAAGATAATTTCCGTTTTGCTCCCTGCCCTGGATTAAGGAGAGAATAAAGATATAACACTGTGGGACAGATATTAGAAGGAATAGTGGGCATTTGATTCTACCAGCAGACCTCAAAGTGATTCCACAAAGATGGGAGGGGTAAACAAACTGTTATAAATCTAATGGAAGTTATTGTTCACTTCTGGAAAAGTTTCTCTAAAAGAGGATTATGATTCTCAGGTACTAGCTCCCAATATCAGGAAGAGGTTGGAACCCTGGGTAGGGTGATAAGGACACTATCCCAAGAGAGCTGAATAAGGGATCAGATGTTCAAAGGGAGGATGGCATGACTTCAAGGAACAAATAATGAGAGAAGATGCAAAGAATAGAATGAGGACCATTTGTCTTGCATTACAGAGCAATTCCCATCAAACTCCACTGCCGCCATCAAGGCATTCCTAAGAGTGGGTTTTGATATATGCTAAAAGGGGAAAGAAAGGGGAGAAATTAGTAAGAATATGAGAGTACTGTAAAAAAAATGTTTTTGAAAGGATCAGCACTAATTAACATCATTGAAATAAAAGGATGAACAACGTAAGACAGGAAGTAGGTGCTCCAATATAGAAAATGGAAGAATAAATAAAATGAAAACATAAGATTAAAAACAAGGATCTTGCAACTGTACAAAGCATTAACAGGGAAAGCATTTGTAGGAGGGAGAGTAGTATCAGATTAATGGAAGCAAAATAGGTAGGGATAATGTATATGGATTTGTCCACATATATATATATATATATATATTTAAAGAATATACATATTCTTTAAGATAGAAACTTAATATCCACAACCTTAAATGTGAATGGGCTAAATTCCCCCCAAAAAAGAGAAGGGAGAAATGGATTTTTTTTGGAAAAAAATCTCTAGAAAGAAGCCATTAGAAGAGCAAAGAAAAACAGAAAAAGTTGAAAGCAGGAGCAGTAGGGGACAGAAAGCATGAGGTCACCAAAAATGTTGCTTATGGAAGACAAAATAAAGCAACTTGAAAAGGGATTTTTCAGCTGAAAGTTTTGCTGATTTTCTTCTCCAGTTCCTTAAAAAAAATAAAGAGAAAATTCTTTGTTATAAAGAATTTTGTTATATTTTGTGACATTTTGTTGTATTTCATTCTACATTGTTTTTTATATCTCTCTTGGATGCAGTTGTGGCAGAAGAATAAAGTAGGAAACAAGGATAACATAAAGGAATTAATAAAATTTATTTTAAAATAGCATGTACATTTGAAAATGTGAAAATGTTCCTCCTACTGAAATATTAGGGACTGCAAGGGGAGGAAAACTTCACTTTCTGATGAGGCTGACTGTCACAGTTCTCTGATAGTAGATAAGGAGGAGATCCAGAGTCTGCTCTGTAGTAATGTAACATACACTCAAATACTGAAACGAATGATTTGATGTTCCTCACCCCACCCCAAGAAGACAGATCACAATACATTGGTTCACATTCATTCTATTTGATGATTGGGCATCTTGTTGACAACACCCAACATGCTGGAGGCTTTCTTAACTTTCCCCTGCTATTGTGAGAGTATCAAGGGAGGTAACTCCAAGTTCTTGAAGGCTATGTACTATTTGACAGGTTCTGGCATTGCTCTATGACTTATAAGACAGAATATAACTCAGGCAACTGACCAAGTCACATTTCTGAGCACTAGTCTAGCTAAGTATCAAAAGGCTCTTCATTAGTAGGTTGGAGATTGCATGATTAATTTTTGACCATAGTAACTGATGAAGTGTTGTATACAGAATTTATTCCCTTTCCCATATCCAAAAAAGACCTTTTGTCCTCTGTTCTCTCTCCTATCATGGAAGCCTGAGCTCAGGAAAGGATCAAGTCACAGCCTCATACCCTTCAGAATAAAAGTCAATTCCAGAAACTTCTCTCCCAGGGACACTTGCATTATAATTCTCATCTCTTATGTGGAATGAAGGGCTCTGCTTTGTAGGAAAGGAATCCTCTAGTGCCAACTAGGGATGGATGTGAGATAAAGTGTGTTCACATTTCCCCAGAGCCCACAGGAAATACAAGCCTTGTACAAAAATGAAGCCTTTTTGATTGGTCTCAATCTCCAGGAGTTACTGCCTTCCCTTTTTCCCCAAAGCTGTGTATGTATATGGAATAGGGAGTAAGAAAAGGAAGGGGGAAGAAAGAAAGGGAAGAAGAGAGGAAGAGAAAGGGGGAAAGAGAAGAGGAAGAATGAAGAGGAGAGAGGCAATGTGGTAGAGGGAATAGTTCACTATACCTGAAAGATCGTTTCAGATTCTGACTCAACTATTAGCTATGTGACCCTGGGCAAGTTATTTAACCTGTCTGGACTTCAGTTTCTTCATCTGTCAAATGAAGAGAAACAGACCTGAAAGCCTCTAAGGTCTCATACAGCTCTAAATCTATATTTCTATCCTCCTATGATATAGGTATATATTGTCTCCCTCAATAGAACATAAGCTGGGCAGGGACTCTTCTTTGTATCTCCAAACACCAAGCACAATTGCTGACACTTTATTTAGTGAGTGTTGTTTGATTGAATAATATGCACAATTATCAAATGTTTTTTGTTATTGATTTTAAATCTGTAAGTAGATTTGGAAAGGAGATAGTATAAGGTGGAGATCTTAGTTCCTGGAGCTAGAAGGAGCCTTAGAGATCTTCTAGTTGACCTTGGTCCTTCCTTTTACAGAGGAGGAAAATAAAGTCAAAAGAAGAAAAATGACTGGCCCGAGGTCATACAGCTTCTAAGAGTTCACAGAGAGATTCATAATCCAGTGTCCTGATCTCCAAAACCACATACTTTCTTTTAACCCACAACCAGCTCTTGCACTCCCTGGGGCTTTTGAGAATTAGGATGGCTTTGAAATATTGGGACTTATTTCATGGTAAGTAACACTTAGTGAGATTGAGAGGAAAGATGGAGGTTGCCATTGATTCTTACTGCATACCTCTTGTTACAGCCTCAGCTCCCTGACAGGCAGAGAATCTCTATTCCCTTGCTTCCCTACAAAAAAACAGATTCAATTTCTTAAATTTTGTTTGAGCAGTAATTAGTCCAACATATGGTCTGATCACATTTTTTATTTAGATGAAAATACAGACAATCCTCTGCTTCCCAATAAATGAGTGATGCTGCTTGCTTTTTCTTTTTTTAAGTGTTTCTTGTGAATATAATATATCTCCTTCCCACTAGATCCTTGCATGCAGCAATGAGTCCTAGCATTCATCAATCAGAGAATCATAGACATGACAAAACTAGAAGTCATAGACTATAGATTATTAAACCCTTACCTGCCGCTCATAGGCATTTCTCAGGGATTGAGGGTCATGGGGCACAAATGGCACTGCTTTTATATATGGGGTGCTTTATTCTCTGCAAATGCTACATGCTAACGTGAGCTGGGCTTGGACATCTGTCCCTATATGTATGGAACTGAAAAAAGTGGGTCTCTGGTGAGAAACAAAAACAAAAACAAAAACAAAAAAAAAAGGAAGAAGGCAGCATAGACTATAGAGACTATTAGACCTAGCAGGGACCTAAAGTTTATCTAGTCCCAACTCTCTTGTTTTACATATGGGAAAACTGAGGTTTGGTAAAGTGGGAAAGCTTATGGTATTTGGAATTAGGAGAAGAGAAGAAGAGGAAGAGAGGTGGGGGGAGAAATAGGGAAAGGAGAAAGGAAAAATAATGAAGGAGAGAGGGAAAATGTAGTATAGTAAATAAAGCACTAGCCCTGGGAGACCTAGGTTCCAATCTTACCTCAATTATTAACTGTGTTCAACTGCAGCTTCACTACACTCTACTTGTGTGAATTTGAGCAAAACATAATCTATCTGACTTCTCTCTTGAAAACAAGAGAGTTGGAGCAGATGGTCCCTAAAGTCCCTTCCAACTCTGAATGTGTGATCCTGTGATGGCCCCAAAGCTACCCAGGAGGTTGAGGAAGAGCTGGGACAAGAACTCTCATCTCCTGATGCCTAGACCAGAATTCTTTCTCTTACATCAGTCTATTCACCATTTAGGAACCAGGCTACAAGCTAAAAATATCTATGGATTGTGCAGTAGAAAGAAAGCTGAATTTTCTTGCTGAACTTTGGGTTCATGTGTCCAGTTTGTAACTTACATCATTCATTTACTACCCATGAGACTTTGGGCAAACAATTCAATCTTTCTTTTTATAAAAAAAATTAATTTGTTTTTTGTTACATTAAAATACCCAGTTAACTCCCTTCCACCTCCCTTGAAATTATGAAGAGCGAATCAAGCAGAACCAAGAGAACATTATATTCAACAACAGAAATATTATTTGAAAAATAACTTGTGCATGTCCACTTCCAGAGAAAAAACTGATAAACAGAAATGACATAGTTTTATGTATACATATATCTTTTTTGTCAAATGATGCCTTCTTAATTCAATCTTTTTGAGTATTGTGCTATATGTCAGCTGAGTTCCATTCCAATTCTAGAGTAATGATCCAAGAAGCTAGAACCCTTTCTGTGAAGGAACTTTGATCATTCAGCTAAAATATTTTATCATGTTTACTTATCTGTAAAATGAGAAAGATTAGATGATCTCCAAGGTTCCTTCTAGCTCTGATCTCTCTAGTTCTATGTTTTAGTTGAATTGACTTGGGATTCTCTATATGTGTGTGTGCATGTTTATACATACATGCCAAAAATATCTTGTGTTCCAGATTTAGATCCTTTGTTCATGCTATTCCCTAAGTCTGAAATGACCTCCATTCTCCACCAGTCTGTAAAGTCCAACTCCAATGACCCTTCTTCCATGATATTTACACTGATCCTCCCTGGCAGTAACATTTCTTTTCTTTTCTTTTTTAATTTTTAAATTTTTTTTCCCCAAAATATGTATTGGTTCTAAAGCAGAAGAATGGTAAGGGCTAGGCAGTGGGGGTTAAGTGACTTGACCAAGGTCACACAGTCAAGTGTCTATGGCCAGACTTTGACCTAAGACCTCCCATCTCTAGGTCTGTCTCTCAATCCACTGAGCTACCCAGCTACACCTGGCAGTAACATTTCTTATGGAGTTGTTTAATAAATATTAAATTGAACCATTAGCCTTCATTTAGCATTTATTATTTAATAAGTGCTTTATAGATCTGCAAAATCACTTTTAATTCTTTAATCCCTAACACTTGTAGGGTGCTTCTCACAAAACAAACACTAAACAATTGTTTCTTAAATGAAATCCATCCATTCATTCACCAGAAATTTGTTAAACAGCTTCCAGGTACAAGGTACAAAGGCTAGGAGGTAAGGCCAGAAAGATGTATGAATGTATTCTAGTTTTCTCTTTTGGGGGGTCCCGTCTCCTTCCTGGAATGCACAATTCCATGAGGACAAGAACCTTGTCTTATCTAATCTTTGTATCTCCTCACATCCCCTACCACAGTGTTCTCTTCATAATCAGCCATTAATAAGTATTTGTTGAATGAATGAATAAGTGAATGTATGAATGAATTCTAAGTGACAGGAATGGTAAGAGCCAAGTCTTGTAGGTGGAGGATATGGAAAATGTCTTCAGGAAGGTAACTATTTCCACTGCTGAGAAGCTTGGCTTCTCCTCTTCTCTGGTGCTGGACAGGGCCAAGTTACCTGGGATCCCACTGCCTTTCCTGATTGGATCATCTTGATTAAGGAACAAGAGGGACCTTAGCCAAATCTCTTTGAATTCAGGCTTCTAGCAGATGGGCATCCCATGTGCTGGATGACAATTTGATGGGCTCCAACTAGGCAGTGACTCGTTCAATCTCCCACACCCCTCAAGGAGCCTGGGAAGGATACAGCAACATGTTTAGCATCCAGCTGAAAGGACACTGTCCCAACAACACTGACCAGCTGGGTGGCCATGGGTCATTAATTTCTAATTAAGAGAAAATACATTTCTTGACCTTGTTCTGTGACTCATTTCCCCCCTGTAGAAATTGGTGGACGATGTTTGAGAATGTTCTGATGCGGTATGATCTCACTCCTCTCTACCCTTCAGGAAGGACCAATGTCCTTGGGGCCAAAACCAGTTGTTTGTCATGGCAGTGAGCAGCATGACAGCAGAAGGAACATGGACTGTATTTGTAAAGACTTTTGTTGATTGAAGAAGGAGTCAGGATGATGGGATTTGCAAGTCTCTCTGGGCCCCTGTCTCCTTATGGAAACAATGGGATGAGAGAGGAAGGAAGGGAGGCCCAAGTGCCCCAACCTCACTCAGGTAGTAAACGTCAGAGTCAAGATTTGAATGAAGGTTTTTGGTTTGGGATTCTTTTTTTGTTTTTCTTTTAGCCCTAAAGCCAGCACTCTTTTTACTGGAACCAGCTACCTCTCAAGACAATGTCAGTAGGTGGGAAAGTGGGACAGAACTCATTGAGGTATGATAGAAGTGACTTTTTTTTACGTACATCATTAAAATTTTTTCTTAATTAAAGAGAAAATTTAAGTTTGGCAGGATCAACTCTATTAGCTATTTAAGAAGTTAAAAAAATTACAACTTATAAGCAGAACTGGGACTGTGAGGTGGCATAACAGATAGAGAACCAGGCCCAAAGTTAGGAAGACCTGAGTTCAAATTTGATTTCAGACACTAAGTAGCTATAAATAGCCCTAGACAAGTCACATAACACAGCTTGCCTCTGTTTCCTCATCTATCAAATGAGCTGGAGAAGGAAATGGCAGATTAGTTCAGTATCTTTGCCAAAAAAATCCCAAATGGAATCACAAACAGTCAGACACCACTGACTGAACAACAAGAACAACAACATTTGCAAAACTAGACCTTGGATCTTGGCAAGACACCTGCACCCTAGGCCCAGGGCATAAAATGTAAAGGGTACCCAGAGAACTATACCAAGTACCTTTACCCCTGCGTACCCTCTGTGCTGGTATTTCAGGGTATGGCACTCCAGATGAGTCAGCTCCTTCCCCTATAGTAAACATACTCACACATTCTGACATGTGTGCTATAGGTACCAAAATTGCTAGTAATAGTTGCAGTTGCAAACAGAATATCCTAAATCCAGGACTTGGCAGAGAAGCAGCATATCATAGTGACAAGAATGTTTGACTTGATGTTAGGAGCCCTGGGTTCAAGATGTGATTCTGCTACTTATTGCATAACTACAGACATCTTTTAATCTCTTATAACCTCAAATTTTCAATTTATAAAATGAGGCTGATAGGTTATATGATGCCTAAAGTGATGGGTTTCAGGTCAGAATGAGCTGAGTTCAAAAATCAGATACTTTCTAGAATTTTTTTATTTGGGGGCAGCTGGATGGCTCAGTGAATTGAGACAGGCCTAGAGACAGGAGGTCTTGGGTTTAATTCTCCTAATTGTATGACTCTGGGCAAGTCACTTCACTCCATTGCATAGCCTTTACCACTCTTCTGCCTTGGGACAAAAACACAGTATTGATTCTAAGATGAAAGGTAAGGGTCTAAACAAATTTTTATTTGCCTCAGTTTTCCCATCTGTAAAATGAGGATAATAATAGTACCTATCTCCTAGGGTTGTTATGAGGATCATATCACATCATAAACAGTTATAAGGCACCTAACACAGTACCTGGAACGTAGTATGCACCATATAATGTGAATATTAAAAACTACTTAGACTGTACTTTAGAAGATTTGATTTAGCTATTTCCTTATTGCAACAATGGAGATACTTGGTCTAACAAGAATCAGGAATGTCTTGGGAACTTTACATTACTCCACCCATACACAGACATACTTTAGGGGAAGATAAAGTTGTAAACTCCTGATTGAACAATGAAGGTACTTAACTCATATCTTATGATGAAGCTAGAACTTTAAGCTAGGTCTATTTTTAGATCTAATACAAAAGGGTGTTAAGTACCTATGTTAAATTAATCACAAAAAGGTCAAGTAACTCATAAAAGGCAAGCGTAACAAAGAAGTGTGAAGTACTCAAAAGACATAATCTAACCAGAGAAGGTGAGAACTAAAGAATGGGAGGTCCTGGAAAAAGCATCTACTGTGATAGGTAGATGTAAAAATTTAGGGGAGGTGACATAAGAGAAAATTCTTTTTAAAAGGAGGGTAAAAAGTCAGTTCAGATTGTCTGAACTCAGTTCAAGAAATTGAGTTCAGTGGAGGACTGGAACCCAGCTTGGAGAAGGTCTCGTGGTGAGTGATAAGACTGACTCCCTTTCCCTTAGGCTCAGGGAGGTCACTTTGGCCAAGGCTTTTAACTACTGCCTGGCTCAGCCTGAGTCAGAGCAGTTTAAATTAATTCTTTCTTTCTTTCTTTCTTTCTCTTTCTTTCTTTCTTTCTTTCTTTCTTTCTTTCTTTCTTTCTTTCTTTCTTTCTTTCTCTTTCTCTCTCTCTCTCTCTCTCTCTCTCTCTCTCTCTCTCTCTCTCTCTCTCTCTCTCTCTCTCTCTCTCTCTCTCTCTCTCTCTCTCTGTCTCTCTGTTCCTTAATTCCTTTTCTCTATATAATTAAAATCTCCATAATTCCCAAATACCCTGACTTGGGTATTTTATTATTTGGGAATCATCCCTGGAGACCAGTTATTTAGATTTAAGTCAAAACACTAAAATTATCTTACAATAAAGGTTAGCTATTATTATTATTATAAATTGTGGATCTATCTCAGAGTGGAACTGTTATGAGAATGGCATTTTGCAGGCTATAAGACAATATTGAAAATTATTACAATAAAACAGTTAAAATGTTTGAAAATCAAGGCTACCTTTTGAAGTCACATGAAAATTTTCTCCTTTGTGAAATGCATCTTTTCTTTTCATTTGGAATAAGGGATTGCCTGTCTAGAAAAAAATATCACTATTGATTTGGATCATGTGTGGTTCCTCTCCCTCTTAATGGAAGAACAAGATTGTCACCCAAGAAATCTGGAGAGCCATGTAAGGTAGTACAGTTTTATTCCAAGCGAGTTTTAGGTCTCTAGGAATCATCATCATCATAATAGCTAACATTTATACAGTGCTTACCATGTGCCAGGAACCACGCTAAGCACTGTCCAATTATTATCTCATTTGATCCTGAAAGAAGACTTCCTACAGGGCCATGAGTGGAGCCTTGGAAAATGGGCAGAATGGCGGGGGAGGCAGGAAGAAGGAGAAGAGCATTAATACATCTCTCAGAATTCCAGTATAAGCTGAAAGGAGGGGAACATGAGCAAAATCCTAGAGGCCAAAATGTACCCACTACATATATTTTGAAGACAATCAATCAATTGATCATCCTGGCTGAAGTTAATGACTTTCTGGCTAAGTAGTGACAGATAAGTCTGCAAAAGTAAGTTGGTACCACATCAAAGAAGGTCTCAGATGCTATGCTAAGAAATTGGGATTCTATGCTGTAGTCACTGAACGTTTTAGGGCAGAGAAGAAAAATCAAATGTATTATAAGTGCTAGAAATGTTCTTAAAGTCATGGCATCATGAGGTCAAAGACTATAGACTTGGAGCTAAAAGTGACCTTAGAGGTGAGCTAGTTCAACCCTATCATTTTGCAGATGAGTAAACTGAGGTCCATTGAGGCCGCATAACTTTTTCATCTAGTCCAAATTTTTTTTTCATTTTACATATGTGGAAACTAAGGCTAAGAGATAGAAATTACTTGTTCAAGTTCACACCCAGGTGATGAAAGTGGTCTTTCAGGAAGTTCTCCACTTTAGGGTTCCCAGCTGTTCTTTTTGGATTTCACCACCTTGACTCAGCTGCCTTCTCATCCTGGCACATTCCTCCACCAAGTCAACCCTTTTCTCCCTCTGGTTAGTTTCCTCTGATGTTCTCCTTTTTATTTATTTATTTTTGTTTGTTTGTTTGTCTATTTGTTTGTTTGTTTGTTTGTTTAAAATCCTTACCTTCTACCTTAGAATCAATGCTATGTAAATGATTCCAAGGCAGAAGAGCAGTAAGGGCTAGACCTCCTGTCTCTAGGTCTGGCTCTCAATCCAATAAGGCAACTAGGTGCCCCCACAACCTCCATTTTAAAAATAAGTCCAATCTCCTCCCAGTTCTGCTTCTATTTTGCCACCATTCAGATTATCTTCTCCCCTCTGCCGTTTCAGCTTCCATTTTTATGTGGTCTTTCTCCATTAGAACAAGCTTCCTGAGGGCAGGGACTGTCTTTCTTTTCCCAGAATTGAACACATTACCCAGTACACAGTGAGTGCTTAATAAATACCTATTACCTATTTCTAGCCTATTTGCTGATTCTAGTGCTCCTTTATCACAATAAAAAGATTCAATTCCTTTACTCTAAAGTGAAACTTCACATCAATACCTTTAGCCCAACAAGACATATAACTTGACACCTTTATTTTACTTGTTATTTCTTATTATAATTTTTAATAAAAAAAAGTAATAGGACCCCCCCCAAAGCCCTTTCAATACATGGTCTCATTTGATCCTCCAAATGAGTGGTTGCTATAATTAATATTATTCTCACTTTTAAAATGAGAAAACTGAGGCTTTGAGTCATGAAGTAACTTGCCTGAGATCACTCAGGCAATAAATAAAAGGCAGGTTGACAGAGCTGAAAGACCATTAACTTTGGATTCAACAGATCAGAATGTGAACCCGAGTTCTTCTATTTACTGTCTCTATGGCTTTAAATAGGTCTTTCTATGCCTCAGATTGAGTTACCCTATCTGTAAAATGAAACTTAGTTTAATAGTCTCAAAGGTCCCTTCTATAGTTCTAAGTCTATAAGTGACAGAGACAACATTCTAATGCAGGTCCTCTAACTTCAAATCCATTGCTCTTCTTACCAAGCTATCCTCTGGATTCCTACCCAAGGTTTAGCTCAGTGCCTTGAAAATCCTTCCTTCAGCTAGACTGCATGCAGGGTTGCTAAATGCTTCCCATCATTAGCCTCATAATCATTAGCTATGTCATATTGGTCAACTGTAAGGCAGGAGGGAGAGTGTGACAAGATGCTAGGAGATGCTGAGAAAATAATAACTAAAATGCATCAAATGTGCACACACACACACACACACACACACAAAGACATCTGACATCACCTGCTATCAGTTGAGATAACAAATTGATGATGTTAAATGTAGCCAGCAGATGGGATCTCAGAAAAATGTCATCAAGAAGAACTATCCCATGTCAGAAACAAAATTCCAGTTTAGTAAAATCATTCCCCCCTCCCTGTCTTTCTTTGGAGAAAAAGTCTCACTGGGGCCCCCTGGAACTTTAGCAATCCAAGATGAGTTATTTAGCACAGAGCACCACATCATCTTGCATGTTAAATACAAAAGGAAAAAATACCTTCAGATTTGGAAATGGGGTTGCAGTCACAGATGGTGCCTGAACATGCATAAATTCCATCGCCTCAAGAACAGATGGAAACTTGAAGGGGGAGGGGGGACTTCAGAATTTGTCGGCTGTGCAACCACCGGGCTGGGAGAATGGGAGTTTGTCACTTGACTGTGGAGGGCCTCGGACTTCTGATCTGGGAGATGGTGATAAGAAGATCCACTAGCCCCTTAGTTGATGTGAGGAAAGATGTCTTTGCTAAGGCTTCATGGCAATGTGGGGGGAGGCAAGGAGCAAGGGGGGGCATATTAATACAATTAGAAAGTGACCTAGATCAGTGAGGTCAGAGAAACTAGAGGAAGAATCACATAAATAAAATTCAGGAACATCTCATGAACTTGGTCAGCACTATGGGTCACCCACCCAAGGAAAACCCAAATTCTTTGGATTTGGGATTAAAGTGAATAAGAACAGTCTATGCTCTCAAGGAACTTACAATCTAAAGAGGGAGACAGGAAGGTGGGGTGGGAGTGGAGGTAGGAATCAAATCCATCCTCATGTGGAATGATTTCCAATCCTTTCCTCATCCTGACCTTTTTTCCCCCTGGATGATATGTCCTCAAAAAATGGCACCTAGAGGGGAAGCTGGGTGGCTCAGTGGATTGAGAGTCAGGCCTAGAGATGGGAGGTCCTAGGTTCAAATCTGGCCTCAGACACTTCCCAGCTGTGTGACCCTGGGCAAGTCACTTAACCCCCATTACCTAACTCTTACCATTCTTCTGCCTTGGAACCAATACACAGTATTGACTCCAAGACAGAAGGTAAGGGTTTTAAAAAATGGCACCTAGCAGTAAAGATATTACTCTACATACATTCTAAACAGTGGAAGGAACAGCAGTAATATTCTCTACCTTTTCCTGAGTGCTAGGATTCTCAAAGGGCAGCTAGGTAGCACAATGGATGGAGGGTCAGACCTGGAGACAGGAAGACCTGAGTTTAAATCTGGCCTCAGACACCTGCTAGCTGGGTGACGCTGGGCAAATCACTTAACCCTATTTGCCTCAGTTTCCTTATTTGTAAACTGAGATGGAGAAGGACATGCCAAATCATTCGAATATCTTTGCCAAGAAAATCTCCAATGGAGTCAGGAAGAGATGCTTATGACTGAAAAACAACTGAATAGCAACAACAAATGGTTTCTTAAAGGAGTACATTAGAACATTTTCCGTTTCATCATCATGTTAGTCTTGTCAAATACAAAGCTTACAGTCTTTCTAAAACCCAATGTCCTTTTCACATGAAGATTTTATTCCAAGAAGCAAAGAGCCACCTATAGTTGTCGCCTTTCATATCATACAAGAAACTGAGCCTATCCTTTCCTTTCCCCACTTATAGAGTTATAGGTCTTGGGGAAAATACAGGATCACAGAGCTGCATCAGCTAATGAAAACTAAAACTTCCCTTCTGGCAAACCAGGAACCCAATACCTTCAATGAACCATCCACATCCCTATCACTAGAACTGCAACTTGACTGTTTTTTTTCTATTTTTTTTTACTGTGGGCAAAATAATTTTGATGGCAACACAGGAGTAATGGCAGCACTGGGCACCAGAAACATTCTGACTTCAGGTACATTTGCACCAAGAGAAGGAATAGTTTGGTCCTTGCCCTGGTAAGAGTTGGGGGGAAAGCTATCCTGAGAGAAGAGTACCGTGATGGAGGTAATGGCTCTTCTGTCATGTCAGGAGTCAGCAAAGAACTAAAAGGTGAAGGGAGGCATTAGAGTCACTATGGCTATACAGAGTAACTACACCTCTTCAAGATAATGCCCTAGAATCCCCTAGAAAGTAGCTACTTGGGGCAAAGCCACACAGCTCTTGCTTATACTTCTTCTCCAGTAAAAACTCCATTGGCTCATTAATTGATTGAGACTCAGTTCACCTCATTCGAGAGGTTTGCAATGGACAGAATACCATTTTTAGAAGCTGTTAAGGTCTGTGGGCTTCTAGCTTCACAGAAAGTTCCAGGAACGCTTTAATAAAGATTCCGAGAGTTAATGGGTCTTTCTGGTTTTTTTTGTTTTCCCTTCAAATAACTTCCCTCAACTCTTTCCATTAGTGCCCCTTGCCTACCTCCTTCCAGCTATATTTCTCCCCAATCTCCTCTTCAAATGGCCATTGGCTCACTTGGCTCTCCATTCTGCTCATTATCCTTGCTTATGTTCAGCAAGGCAGTGGGAGGCTGCCTGCTTTGGGCTCAGACATGTAAGAAAATGGTCCACAGACAGCCACTGGGGAGAGTGCATTACACTCCCATTGTGGTGGGAGGCTGTGCTTATAATTACTGGGGGCTGCGGCTGGGAAGGAATATTGGCACTTTCCCCAGGAAAGCTCCTGAAAAGACAAACAACACCAGACTCCACGACACCCCCGCTACACAGAGCACGCGTGGATACATCGATTGTGGGGACTGGAGCTCCCAGCCCATCCATCTCAGCTGGTTGGGGCAGGCAGGTTTGGTTCTTTCTCCTGGTGGTGCCCCTCAGTGTCTTCTGGGAGATACACTTTCAGGCAGTTAGCCACACGGAACACTGATGCCGCCCCGTTTGGTAGCCACTGCGAGACACTGCAAAATGTTGTCCTTTTAATAAGCTTGTAAGGTGCTGCGACACAAATCCAGCTAATTCCGCACCTCCAAGATGTGTGTAAACATGAATACCTATGAACATTCTCAAGCCGTAAATCCAAGCTGCTTCTCAGCACACCGTAAGAAAGCAAGAACACTCTCCAGATGACTCGGACAGCCTTCCGAGGCTGCTAGCACAGATACAGTGGGAGTCACATAGGAGAGAGGGACTCTGGATTGTGTGGCAGCCTCCTCCCACCCACTGCACTTCTGAAAACACAGGAGGCTCATCTCTTCCATTCAGGCTGAAATGCAGAAACTTTAGAAGACTGCAAATGGAGAAGGATGCACTCTTTTCATGAGGGGAGGGCAGATCCTTCTGCCCTTAAGTTTTTTTGTTTTCCCTTTCAAAAAGAAAAATCATTTTAGTCTCTTCTCTGAAGTAATTGAATGCTGTTTGCCTTAATCTCATTAATAAAGAAAATAACTCTCCACCTCATTGTTCATTTAACTTTTACTAAGAGGTAGTTTGGTGAAGTAAGAGCTATCAACAGGGAGTCAGAATACCTCCTCCCAATTTCCCCACTCTATGATACAAGGTAACAGAATGAAAGAGTGGGAAGAATTCTGAATTTTAGAGTCAAGAAGGCTTGGGTGCTAATCCTATCTTAGACACGTACCTGCTGCATTTCCTTGGCAAATTATTTAACCTCTTTTGAGCCTTAGTTTTCCCAGCCAAAAAAAGTAAGACAATAGTACCTGCCTCACACCATTGCTATGGCAATCAAATGAGATAATAAGAATGAAGAGCTTTACAATTATTGAAGTCCAATTTAAATGAGGCATTATTTAACTTCTCATGGTCATTTCTTTCCTCAAGGTGCCAGTGCCCATTTCTTTGTCACTCTTGTACCCTGGTCATTCCACATTTTATGTTCTATACTCATCATTTCTTATAAGAGCTTGATGAAGTTATAATTTCTTCTATTCTTTCTCTTCTCTTCCTTTGTGTCCATCATACTTATTGGGTTTCCTGGGCAAGTTTTTTAATCTCAATAGTTTCTGCATATGAAAATTCAAGCAACATTCTGTTTAAACCTTATGCATTCATTTCTTTCTCCAGTGGATTTTAGCAAACAGAAGTTAAGTGACTTGCTTAGGGTCACACAGCCAGTAAGTGTCTGAAGTCATATTTGAACTCAGGTCTTTCTGACTCCATGTCCAGTGCTCTATCCTCTGAGCCACCTTAGCTATATGAACATATACATGCATTCATATGTAACTGTGTGCTTATTATACACTATATTTCCAAACTATCTTCCAATTTTTTTAGCAGTTTTTGTCAAATAGGGAGTTCTTTCTCAATTAAATTGTGTTCTAAGGTTATCTAACATTAGACTATTGAGTTTTTAATTGCCTCTGATTCTTCTTTTTCTAATCTGTTCCACTGATCTCTTCTATTTCTTCTTAATTTATGCCAAATCATTTTGAGGATTACTGATTTCTAATATAATTTGGTCTGGAAATTATATTCTCCCTTCTTTCCTACTTATTTTCATTTCTTTTAAGATTTATAATCTTTTATAATTCATCAAAATTAGTTTTAAAAATCATTTTGTCTAGTTCTAGGTAATTCCTTTGCTAGCATTAAATATAGCATTAAACCTCTAAATTAATTTGCAGATTAATTAATATCATTGTCATTTTTATTGTATTGGTCTTGTCCAAACATGAAGAATGGATATTTCTCCAATTATTGAATTCATAGTAACTTTTTTAAAAAGCATTTTGTAGATTCATTTTATATCTTGATATTTTACTATAGCTACTGTCTTGACTTTTGTTGTTGTTTGTTTTTGCTTATTCTCTGGGTTTTCTAAGCACACCAACTTCTGTTTTTCAGCAACAGAAGTTTAAAATAAGATTTATTCACCAGTGGCCTTCACATTTACCCAGTTTCACATGGCAAAAAAAATCTTAAAACATGTTTTTCTAAATAAGAATACCAAAGTAAACTGATAAAAGCCAAATGAAAAATAAGTTTGCTGCAGAAGGAACACTGTAAATATGTTTTACTATAACTACATTACAGCTAACTCAAAGTCATTTTCTGACTGCTAATTTCAAGTTCATCTCATCTACTGTTCCCTCTTAATATTTGTTACTAGAACATATCTTTCTGTGTAATAAAATCAAAGGCAAATGTGAAGCAAAGCTAAATGCAAACTTGATCACAGCAAACTTTGCAAATAGTACATGCTTAATATTTTTGCTGAATTATATTCATAATTTTAAAGCACTATATAAATCCTATTGTTTTATTATTATGTCTACATATATGGTGGTCTAAATATTAGTTTAAAAGGTCAAAAGAATGAATTTAAAGAACAGTTGAGATAAGGCTCAATTGTTTTGCCACCTCCTATGGAAAGACTTTCCTAATCTAGTTGTTGGTATCCTCTCTTTCCTATTATAATTTTTATGTATGGACCTATCTGTTTAAATTTTATCTCCACATATTTCCACATAAGTCTCAGGTAGAATGCCTATTCCTTGAAAGTAGAAACTATTCTTCCCTTTTTTCTCTGTAACTCCAAGACCTACACAATGTCTTGTATGGAACAGGCTTTTAATAAATGCTTTTCTGAAAAGTAACCCAAAAGCTCCTATCTATTCCAGTCAATCACTTCTCAACTTTACATTCTTTGATAAGCAACTAATGAGGAAGGCTTCCATACTTGCTTGATGGATGACCCTGGGCAAGTCATTTATCTTATCAGGCCTCAGTTTTCTCATTTGAAGGGGACTAAAGGAAGTTCTTTTCTAACTATAAATCAATGATCCTGACATACTATTTTCCAATGAAAAAGTCTACAGTCTACATGTACTAACCTATCAAATAAATAATATTAAAAAGCAATAAATAAATAAATGAACCTTATGCATTGTAGAACCTACACATAAGCTTCTATCATTTAAAACTTTCTGACATGTAGTCTAGGGATTCTTTCTCAGCAACCAAGATTGTCCATAAAGCATCATGAGAAAATGGAGGGAAGTTCATAAAAAATTCCATATATAAGAATTTATTGTTTCCCTTAAGTCACAAAAACAATACAGATAGAAACATATCTAGGGATCACATATATATGTGTGTGTGTATCACATGTACTCTGTGTGTAGATATATTATACATGTAGATATGCTATAGCAGATGTGTTATTTTGTCTACAGAAAATGGCACTTGCACTCTGAATTGTATCCCCATTATTAGTAACAGCTTTCACTGAACCATCTCTACTTTCTCACCAGGGCCTACATTTGATCAAGGGTATCTATCTGGGAGATTGCAGGTGGGGATTTGAGGGTACAATATATGTCTCTCCTTGGCTTTAATTTGTTTTGATTTATCAGTAACCTTTGACACTATTGATCCAAAAATCATTTTTCCTTAGGATCTTTCAGGGTCTGGTCCGACACAGGGGGCAGTCTGTCTGATCCTTCTTCTTGAGCTGGTCGAAGTCTGCCATTCGCAAGTTCAAAGCCAATTCTGTCTCTCAATTTCTTTATTCATCCTTTTCCATTCCACACAGTCCTTCTGACCTTTTACCATGACTAAGCTTCTTTAGGACTTAAGCCATCCAAGTCTTTGCACTTTCCAGACAATGAGTAACAAGTCATGGTACCCAAACTCAGTTACTATTTCAGAGAATCATCCCTTTCCTATTTCCCCTCTCCCAGGCCATTTCATTGCCTCCTTTGAAACCCAGAAGCCTAGAGTTCTGTTCCTTCCAAATAAATAAATTATATTTGAGGAAAAGATAAAGAATCTTCAATTGCCTCTGTAATACCTAGGGGGTGAGGAGGAGAATAGCATTCACCTATTGACTACTAGGGCATTGGCCTGGAGAGGGAAGAAAGAGGTGGGATACTGATATGAGAGCAATAACTGTTAATATACAAGGAAATAGTCATTGGGGAACACTGAGGTCCTCCTCATCCTCTTTCAGAGTGATGTGAGCAGTGGTAGGGTTGCTTTGGCTGCTCATTTTCATTTTTAGAAATAACCTTTAAACTCTGTCCTATGGATATTGTCATGTCTCACCCCAACTTAGTAGATTGTAAATAATTTGTGAGTTAACTATGTGCAAAGCCCTTTTCTAGGAGCTGTGGGAGATTCAAAGAAAACTGACGGATTCCCTACTCTCTAGGAGTTTACAGTCAAGTAGAGGGGATAAGAAAGGTATAAAAATGGCCATAACTCAAAAAAAGTAGGATAAATTCCAGGAGAAACCCAACAGCATGCTCAAGATTTTCAAGTAAGGCTCATCCTATGGGAATTCCATGGTAGGGTCTCAGATCTAGAGCTAGAAAAGACTTCAGAAACCATCTAGCCCAACTCCTTAATTTTATACCTGAAGAAATAGAAGTCTAAAGAGATTATTTACCTGAGGACATACAAGAGTAAGATTTGAACCATAACCTCTGATTTGAGAACCACTCTTCTTCCCATTACATCACATCGCCCATTCTTATGAGAAAAATCTGAGATGAGCTAGCTACTCCTTAATAGTTTCTGTCTCTCACATAGAAAGAAGCAAATACGTGGAACTTGGAAAGTCCTGCATTCCTGAGGCTATCCTAACAAAGTTGTGCTAAGATCATTCTTTGAACTTGAAGCTTCCATTAAAGGCAAAAGGTATTTTCTATGCATAATATAGAGGCCACAAATACTTTATATGTCCCTCAGTACCTAACATTACATCTTATGCAGAGAAAGAGCTTATTACTATTATTATTATTATTGGGAAATAGGATTTTCTTTTCATTGTCCATAATATGATGCCAAAATCAAGGAGTTTTGCTTTTTAATGATCTAGACAATAAAGGCCAGAATGCAGTTCAAATGGATAGAGAAGGACGGCTTTGCTTCCTTTGCTTACCTTTTTATTCAGGCTCAAATCTGTTTGAAGTGCAAATCAAAGAGGATTGTGGGGATTTCTGACCATTGGTAAGATTATTAAATGGGATAAAGAAGAATTTCAGATACATCTTTAAGAATAAAAGATTTATTCTTCTCCTAGGGATGTTCTAAGGCTTTTTGCCTTGCTAAGAACAAAAAGGTATCAGCTTGTCTTTGTCAGACATGTTTCTAGTCACCAAATCCTAGCAGATCAAAATTGAGATACTGGGTATGTGGACCTGAACAAATGAAACCTAGAAGCTGGAGCTGGAGAGAAGTGACCATTTTTGTCATTGAGTTGTTTTTCAGTCATCTCCAACTCTTCATGACCCAATTTGGAGTTTTCTTGGCACAGATGCTGGATTGTTTTACTAGTTCCTTCTTAAGCATATTTTACAAATGAAGAAACTGAGGCAAACAGGGTTAACAAACTTGCCTAGGATCACACAGCCAGGAAGTGTCTGAGGCCAGATTAAAACTAAGTAAGATGAGTATTCCTGCCTCCAGGCATGGCATGTACTCTATCCACTGTGTTAGAACTGAACTGCCCCAGATTACCCAGAAGAGACCACAATACCAACAGAACAACACAGCAGGCAGAGAGCCAAGAAGCCTAGGAGAAAACAAATGCTGAGGACTTTAAAAGACACACTTAGAGAAGGAGGAGTAGAAAAGTGATATCCAGTGAAGAAGAAAAAAATCCTTGACCTGACACTAAGGTGCAGGCTCAATAAAGAAAAGACTCAGAGAGATCACAGCCAGGTTATCACCAGACCTAATCAGCAGTCCTTGAGCATCAGCCACCCCTGCACACAGGCTCTATGTATGCCCCTTGGGTTTATTCCTTTTGCATTCCCACTCTTCCCACTGATAGCGTATCTGGGTGGGCATGATCATGTGCATGGGAGGGACTATTTATTACTTTTCTTACTATATAATTGAATTACATTAAATGCCTTTGTTCTGAATAATGACCACTAGCAGACTAAAAAGAAAAAAAGAAAAAGTAAACATCCATTGAGATTTGTAAGGTTTGATATAAAGGGAAGTAAACCCTTAGTGTAGAGTTTCTAGAACCTAGAGTAGTCATTCTGGGGATCCCACAGATAAGAGGGGTTATTCTCCAGGTTCATTTTCATTATTATTATCAATAGTAATATCATTTTCTAGTATATTATAATATTATCATTAATAATAATAATAACTCATTTTACAGGGCTTTGTGTTGGTAATACTTTCCTTTGTTTTGAGTTCTAAGTTGAAATGAAACATGGAAAACAGAAAATATAAGTCCTCTCCCCCTAGGAGAAGGGGAAGAATTATACACAAAGGCAGCTACATGCAAAACACAGTTCTCTCTGGTTCATTTCCAGTAGAGTTGTCTCATG
Source organism: Monodelphis domestica (assembly GCF_027887165.1). NCBI lineage: Eukaryota > Metazoa > Chordata > Mammalia > Didelphimorphia > Didelphidae > Monodelphis > Monodelphis domestica. The sequence continues at coordinate 439,710,115 of NC_077227.1, read as the reverse complement.
GACTGGCCTGACAGGAAGGAATGAAATAAGAGGCCTGGGGAGAAAGGATTCATTCCCACATCTTCCTGGAAAAAAAAAATGATAGGTCTCTTCTTCATTAGCTTTGGCCATCTATCTCTCTCAGCCTCAGGCAGGAAAGGTTAATGGCCATCAGAGCAGAATAAGAAAAGAAAAAGGATTGCCCAAATCCAAGGAACTTGTTCATCCAAGCAGCTCCTTCCCTGGGCAGGCAGTAGTAATACCCTCTGAATTTTATGCTGCTAACTGTGAGGAAACTCCTTAACTGGTATTCATGGCCCTTCACAATCTATCTTCAGAAGAAGAGGCTCCTCACCGGCATGTGAGAGCCTGCCACCCTACCTCTTCAGGCCTTTCTCATATTATTCCCTCGTCACATTCTATGGTTCTAATCAAACTGATCTACTATGGAGAACTATGGAGAACTCAACCTGGGCTTTCTGAATCTTCCTTTGCTGTCAGGAATCTCCTCCCTCCCTTTTTTAACCTGTTGAATTTGTAACCAAAACCAAATACTCCTCATGAAGCTTCCCCTGGTGGGGTAGGGGTTTGGAAGGGACAAGGAGGAAACCAAGATCCTGTGACTTCAGAAACAGTTTCCTCTCCACTGTGCCAAACTGCCTCTATTTTTCTATTTAGTACAAAATAGTCATTAAAAAAAATCCTTACCTTCCATCTTAGAACAGATGCTAAGTATTGGTTCCAAAGCAGAAGAGCAGGAAGAGCTAGACAATTGGGGTTGTGGCTTGCCCACAGTCACAGAGCTAGGAAGTCTCTGTAGTCATATTTGGACCCAGGAGCTCTCCAGGACTGGCTTTCTAGCCATTGAACCACATAGCTGTCTCTACACAGTCCTTTACAGTGTTTGTGGAAGAAAGAACACCACATGCTTAGCTTCAGAAGACCTGGGTCTTCTGTACCGGGTGCTAGCCTTGATACTAAGTGTTAGGGATGCAAAGACAAAAATGAAACAGTCCCTGTCCTCAATATGCTTATATGCTATCAACTCAGCCACTGATGTGTAACCCTGAAAATATCAATTTACCCTTCCCTGTATATACATGGAACTTTTAAATTGTGCTTGTTTTTACTTATTGGACCTTACAACCTCTTTCTAAATGGAATAAGGCAAAGATTATTAGCCTCATTTGACTCATGAAAAGACAAAGCCCTAGAGAAATTAAATGCCCAGCAAGTTAGTAGCAAAGTCAGGTTTGCTGGGTTTGAATCCAGACTCTACTTGGGGGGCTGAACCAAGACATGTAACCTCTCCAGGACCATTTCTTCTCCTGCAAAATTAGGGGGGTTAAATCAAGTGATCTCAAAATCTGTTCTTGATCTAAATTCAAAGACAAATAAATGATAGGATCATAGTTTTACAACTAGAAGGAAACTTAGAACTATCTCAGAGAAGGAAAATGACTTGCCTAAGGTCTTGCAGATAATAAGTGACAGAGGACAAATTTGAATTCAGGTTTTCTGACTCTAAACTTTACACTTTTCCTATTGTACTATACTACCTCTATTTTCCTAACAAAATAGAATAACTTACACTACTGTTGCAATTTCCCCACAATAACAGAGTAGATTGGGATAGAATATTGTCCTCACTTCTCAGATGAGGAAACCACCGAAAAACCTCAACCTTTTTTCAGACAAACATATCTTGTATTTTTGAAGATGATTACAGAAATATGCTACATTTTTATATCAACAGGAATAAGAGAATTAGGGGGAGAGATGTGATCATGACCTGGAACTAAGGGTCCCTGAGATGTGATAGACCAGCACACAGGAAAAGGAAGTAACGTGGAGAAAGAGGAGGATAAAAAATGAGGCTGTAGAGGATATGAGGGTCTTCTCTGGAGCTCTTTGACTGCTGCAATTCAGCATTGGTGGCTTAGGTGGAAGACACTTTTGTGGGCTGGTAAGATTAGGATGGTAGGGTGAGAAATATTTTTCAATTTCCTTCCCTCATTTCTTTTTTAGACTGTATTTATATTAAAACTAATTTGCTAAAAGCTCCTATCATCCTCATGACTTAAGGGTTAATTATTTCATAAATGGTGACCACAATGATCTTTTTTAAGCTAATATTATATTGCCAAACCAATTTCTAAATATTACATCTAGCATATTACATTTGGCATAATATTAATTTTTAATATTACAGTTCCTTATGCATCTCTATCAGTCTCTTTAGAACTCCTCTTTTACCTCCTCACCAGAATCATTTACCTTTCTACCTCTTCAACTGAGTTTCCAATCATCCCTCCTGAGATAATTGCCCCAATAGATTTTTAGTAGAAGGATCCTTCCTCTGAACCCTGTGAAAGTTACTCTCCTAAAATCTAAGGCATTCATTGGACAATTCCCAGCTTTCCTCTTCTCTATCACAAACTCTTAAGACGGAATGGTCATTGTTTCCCAAGGTTCTTATAATGACCACCCCCCCAAAATTGTTTTTTTTTGTTCAATCATGTCTGACTCTTTATGATTCCATCTGCAGCTTCTATGCAGAGATCCTAGATTGTTTTGCTATTTCCTTCTCCAGCTCATTTTACAGATGAAGAGATTGAGGCAAACAGGGTTAAGTGACTTGCCCAGGGTTTTACAGGTAGTATTTGAGGCTAGATTTGGATTCAGGAATATGAGTCTTCCTGCCAGGCTCAGTACTCTACCCACTGTGCCACCTAGATGCCTGTCCCCCACAGCAGTCCCTCCCTATTGGTAAAAATTGGATCCAGAATAGAATTTCCCTTTAATTTGTTCATCTTTTCAAGGATAAAATTATCATTAAGATAAGTCAAGGAATTATAGGCTGCCTTACTTTTGGCTAAGAAAGACATGGAGCACTCCAGCTGATATTCAGGCAGTTGAAGCCCCCAATTACTAATAAATCATATCTCTCCTCCAGATTTGAGACCTATTTCCTGAACTGTTCTTCTCTTTCCTTTGCATGTCCATTTGGTCCATAATATCCCCTGATGGCAAAATCACTTCTGTTTCTGTCTCCATTTATCTTTATCCAAATATTCTCCACTAATCTTTCCTACTTTTCTTGTTACATTTTTTCCCCACAAGTATAGACCCAATCTTCACCACTTTGTGCTTCTCTCACTCATCGTTTATGTATCCTGATGGATTTAAATAAAGTACACCCTTCTAGAGCCCTATTTTAATTCATGGGCCTCATTCCACCAAGTCCCTGTAAGGCCAAAATCATCTCTTTATGTTAAGATCTCTAGTTCATTTTATTCATTGGTTTATCTTTCTCCTAATTATCTTTCTCCTGAGTTCCAGTCTCATATCTTCAACTACATGCCAGATATATCTCCACCTGGGTATTAATTAACTCCATGGTCACCTCAAACTCACTACATACAAATTTGCTCTCATTCTTTTCCCCTAAAACTATCTCTCCCCCTAATTCTCTTATTCCTGTTGAGGGCACCACCATTCTTCTAGTCACCCAGATTTATAATTTAAGAGCCATCCTCAAGTTTTCATTCTCCCTCATCCCACATATTCAATTAGTTGTTCAGTCTTTGTTGACTCTTGTTTCTTTAACATTTCCCATAAATATCCCCTTCTCTCTTCTCATACCAGAACTACTCTACTCCAGTAGCTTGGAACTATTGTAACAGAATCCAGTTGGTCTTCCTGTATGTAGCATCCCTCTTCAACAATCCATCCTCCACACAGCTGCCTAATTAATATTCCTAAAGCATAGGTCTGATCATGCCCTTCCTATTCTCAAGAAGTTTCAGTGGTTCCCTGTTTCCTCTACTGTACAATACAAACTCTGTTTTTTGTCATTTAAAGCCCTTCTCAATTTGGCTCCAGTCTCCAGAAAGATTAAACACTATTCCCCTTCACATATTCTATTTTCCAGCCAAACTTTTACTTGCCATCTCTCATATACCAACTTTGGGTCCTTGTCTGGAATTATCTTTCTTCTCTCAATGCTACCTCTTGAAACTCCTACCTCTCTTCAAAATTCAGTTCATGTATCACCTCCTACAAGAAGCCCTTCCTGATTCCCCCAGCTGTTAGTGTTTTCCCACCATTCATTTCATTTTTACTTTTCACATATCTTGTATATATTTATATGTTAAGACATTATATTCCAATAGAATGAAGCTCCTACAGTTTAGGGACTATCTCACTTTTGTATTTGCAACTCCAGATGTTTAATAAGTGCTTATTGGTTGATTGATTGGTCATACTTTGTCTAATTATTCATAAATATCTGAGGACATGAATTGTATTAATGCCTACCTTTTAAAAAAATCTACTATAAGAACATTGAACACAAAGACTTACATATCATGGCACAATCAAATGTAATGAACTTCTCTTCTAGCAGCAATACAATGATCCAGGACAATTTGGAGGGACTTATGAGAAAGAACATTATCCACATCCAGAGGAAGAACTGTGGGAGCAGAAATGCAGAAGAAAAATATGATTGATCACATGGTTCAATGAGTATATGATTGGGGATATTGACTTTGAATGATCACTCTATAGCAAATATTAATGATAAAGAAATAGGTTTTGAACAATGATACATGTAAAACGCAGTGGAATTGCTCATCAGTTCTGGGAGGGGAAAGGGAAGAGGGGAAGGAAATAACATGAATCATGTAACCATGGAAAAACATTCTAAATTAATTAATAAAAAAAAGTTTTAAATAAAAAAATATCCAATGAACTTCTGGGTGCTCAACTATTATTTTTCTTCTGACATTTTTGTTATCCTCTATGGTTTCTAGCTTGGTGGATATACATACAAGGATTTCTTTCTCTCTTTCTCTTCACCTTCAAGCCATTTTGTTTAGATTTGTAAGATACCAAGTAAATACTTTTTTACCAATATTTATTATATACACTAATCATTTGTCAGGAGTCTATCATTTCTGTATTTTTAGCTGTGATTCAAAAATCTAACTCCCATTCTCAGATATCACCTTCTGAGCAAGCTGTTAGTGTCTGCAATTTATTTGACACCTCTTTATTCCTTGTCTTGGAAGAGTAGCAGTGGTGAAAATACCATCTATGTCCCTAAAGCCTTCAATTTCTTGCCCTATCCTTTATAAGTTATATCTGCCAAATGTTCCAAGTATTACTTGTACCTGTGTAAATCACTAGAAATGAGAAGTCTTCAATTCTGACAAGTCTTGGGAGTTGTCACTTCTTAAGTACATGTCCTCTCAATCATCATCAGGTTCAGAAAGAACATCCTCAGGACTCCTTAACAAGAAGTCTACTATCACTACTACTATTCTCTCCATCCTCTGATCCTTAATGGAAGTTCTCTTACTTTATAGAATGTACTATCTATCTACAGTATCTACAGTAGTATTTGTCCTTAAAGAATAAGCAGTGGCTTCCTCCTCATCTGAGAAGCAGCAGGTATGGAGTAGAGAACTGGTCTTGTAGCCAAGAAGATCTGAGTTCAAATCTCAAATTTGATAGATACTAATTTTGTGACCTTGAGCTATCACTTAAATTCTCAGTGCTCCAAGCAACTCTCTAAGACAATAAGTTTTTTCCTTCCCCTCAGTCTTCACTCATGACTCTTGACATCCACCTTTTCCTGCATAGTCTTTTTGTACTAGAGATGCTTTTGCCCTTTTGGCTCCCTCCTGCCTGGGACCACCATTTATGAAAGTTCTCAGACCATATATCATAAGGATAATTTAGGGTTGTGACCTAATCTAAGTTTGATTTTTGGTCACCAGGGGATATCCCAAATAAAATACCCAAGTCACTTTGGAAATCTATGGTGGTTTAATCAATATAGAGGGAAGAAGTCAAGAAGAGAGAAGGAAAGGGTATAGGATTGCACCTGCCTAGCCTGTGGGGAGTTCGAAGTCCTCTGCAAACAAGGTTTCTGAAGAAGATTATAGGCTTCTAAGTGGATAGTGTTTGAAAGGTAAAGGAGGAAAAAGCAGCCTAAACTCCAAGAGAGCTCAGAGAAGACACCTCACCTGAACTAAGTTACAAGGCTTCCTCCAGTATGGTATCAAGGGAAACTCATAGACAATTGCTGCCACCAGGCCAAGATGCCAAGATGCTCAGCAAGCTGCCACCAGTCACCGCTCACAGAGGCTGGAGAGAGGAAGAGACATGAAATATATAGATGCTTTTACATCACTTTCCTGTGTCTCACCTGTACCAATGGTAGCTTAAGCTTGACTTAGGACAGCCCAGAGGTCTATCAGCTATTTCTGATTTGTCATTTGCTAGCACATGTCTATCATAGGCCATCCTCCTAGATACTTAATCCTTAAGTATGGGTGTAGACATTCCTGATTTTGTTAGACTAAGTAGGGTGGAGTAATCTAAAGTTCACAGCTTTAATAGGTGAGATATAAGAATTCACCTTGCTTCATTTTTTTTTTTGTGGAGGTGGGAGACTATAGGTATAGAATACTGAATAGACTATTAGATTTTGTAGATTTTTAAATTAGTTTTGCTCATCTATTTTCCTTCTTTCTTTTATATTCTCTGGGTGGGACATAGGGAGGGATGTTTTGGGAAATGAAGGTGATATAAAAATAAGATATCAAAAAATTGTTTTAGAAAAATAATCTGTTCCAGAAGGTCTTTTTTTTTTTTTAAATGTGTCATGGGCCCTATTGACTGATAAAGCCAATACAGAATAAGGTGATGTTATTTATGCTAATTGAAGTAAATGCTAAATTTCAGTTAGAGATTAGTAAAAATAACACTGTTATTTTTTCTATCCAAGCCCATGGACTCCCACAAATCTAAACATGTACCTCTTAGGATGCTGGTGAACTCCAGAGTAAGAACCTGTTATCTAGTCCTAACCAAAGCCTCATCTATATCCCCAGTGACCCATTTGAAGACAGAATAGATACCTTCTCTGTAATGATCAAATGAGTTAACAAACTATAAAGTACTTTGCAAATCTCAAAGCACTATATACATGCTAGCTATTATTATTTTTATAAGTGGGATTGAAGAAGGAACAGAAATGTCCTCCCACCCCAAAGTACTTTGCATATTGACCTCCTCCAAGCCTGAAATTTCACCATTAGAATTCAATTCCCACACTGTAAGAGTAATTCATTCCAGAGGTGTTCCTGATAGGACATTTGATCCTCTTGCCCTTATCTAATTGGTGGGCTCAGCTAGCTCCAGGCCATCAATCCTGGGAAATGCTATTCCAGGCATGAATTGCTGTTGCTGGCTGCTTCTGAAATATCACCACCCCCAACTCTGGATACATTGCCATATTCATTCCTAAATCAGTAGCTAATGTGAAAACAATAAAACAGAAAATATGACGTCTGGCTGCATTTGCCTTTTTTAACAGCATCTTGAAAATGTTCACTTCCATCAAAATCCAAAGCTCAAAGGAAACAGTAGACCAGAAAGAAATAGAACTGGGTGATCTCTGTGCCAGTGTGACTCTTCTCTCCCTAAGCAGAGGATACCAAGACGCTGGGAATTGGTGGACATCTTCCTCACCCTATTCTGGCAAATGGAAGCTGGCACTGGTGTGGATGATTCCTTTTTTGACTTTCATTCAGATGCTAGGCCCTTTGCTGTCTCCTTAGCACACTGTTGCTTGAAGATGGCACACCAAGACGAATAAATGAACAGTCATCATGGTATAACAGAGAAAGGAGAAATACAGGGAACCATAAGCCCTGATGCAAGTATATTCTTTTTTAAAAAATATATTAACAAATATTAGTTTGCTGGGGGTACCTCCCTATAAATTTTCTTTCTCAATACCTGAAGTAATCACCCATGAGCCGGATATCACCATTGCTAACATAGGCCACGCTTTCCTTTCTTGGATCTGATTGATACCAGTTTTCAAGCTTCAGAAGGGGGTTTACTCAAAGCTTGCTGATTTGACTAACAGTTGAACTAGTTCTCTGCTTTCTGTGACTTGCAGATGCCAACAATATTGCCACAGTGCCTACAGATAGCTTCCAATTATCTGCTTTTTTTAATAATCCACAGGAGGAATAACCTTTCATTTATATACTCAGTTCATCCAACCAGGCATCACTGAGTACCTTTGTTGTCTGAGGTTAAATGGACATCGATGTCCAGCAATGTGCCAGACTAAAGAGAGAGCAAGGAGTGCTTAATGAGCAATGGACTTGGAGTCAAATCCTATTCTACTGCTTACTCAGCCCAAGGTCCTTGGGGTCTTGGACCAAGAATTCCCCCTCTCTAGACCTCAGTTCCCTTATCTGTGAAAATGAATGGGATGGGTGAGATACACTCTTAAGTCACTTCCATCTCTAAAGCATATCCTTTAATAAGAGGTTTGTGTATTGAGGGGATTAAGCCTCTGTAAGCCTAATCAGAGTGTGGGTGGATGCAACTACATTCAAAAGTAAAATAGAAATGATTTTTGGATTTTCTGTTTTGTTTTGTTTTTGGTTTTTTATATTCTCTATGCCCCTAATCTCATTTTATTAGAATAGCTAGGAACAGGCAGTAGCCTGGAATGAAGAACCTAGGCTCCATTTATCTCTCTACTTCAAGCTTACTGTCACATTTAGCAAATCATCCAACCTCTCTGGGCTTTCGGTATAAAACATGCAGATTAGAACACATGACCTCTAAGGGAAAGGAAGGATAGGAAGGGAAGAAGCATTCATTAAGCACCCAAATGAGAGGCACTGAGCTAAGCACTTTACAAACTATCTCACTGTCCTTTTCTTAGTGGTTTAAAAAAAAAATTCTAATCCAATTGGTTGATTTAGGTTCCTTTGCCAATTCTCCCCCCACCCCATGAATCCAGCTTTTTATCTATTTCATCTTCCCTGATCCTCCAATTGTCATTTTTTCATTTTTAACTTACAATATCCACTGGAGCCTTAGCCAAGCTCTCCCCTCCCCAACCAATCAGCTTTCTTTCAATCCAACAAATTCATTAAAAAAAAATCTCTAAATAAAGGGGGGAACCATCATTATCAGATTGAGACCTTATATGTCAAGTTTCAGCCCTGGAGCAAATTTTTATGACCAAGTTATAAACCCTCTGATAATAGAGGTTTATGGTAGAACTGCTGACACAACCTCAGCTATAGTGGAGCAAATGTGTGGCTATAATAAAGAGAGAGGAACAGAGAATAAGGGCTTCAGTCAGAGACTGACCCATAACTCACGAAAGACAAAGCATTAAGGGAATTATAAATGTCAGCCCTTATGATTTTCTGTATCTCATATAAAAACTATCATATATTCTTCTAATATCTGTTTTCAATTTCCTCTTAAATTAATAGAATCTCCATCCTATAATATATTGATTTGATTTTCTAGTTGTGCTTTCAAAAAGCATTAAAAAAATCAGTGGAATCTAATTTCATCCATCATAAGATGGCTAAAGCTTCCCCCTCTTTTTATTTCCCACCCCTTTTTTTAAACTATTAACTTCTGCTTCTCCCAGCTGCCTTCTCTCTTTGTTTGCTAAAAAAGTGCCTGATGAAGGGAACAGATGCCTCTTTGATACCCAAGTACTGACCTTTATTAGGAAGGGAAATCACTAAGTGACCCCTTCATACGAATACTTGAAATCATATTAATAGCAATGAGAAAAGGAAGGAGAAGGCCTTGAAAAGTATTGTGTAGGAGCAGCTAGGTAGGACACTGGATAGAGAACCAGAGCCTGGAGCCAGAAGGACTTGGGTTCAAATTTGGTCTCAGGCATTTTCTAGCTGTGTGACTCAGGGAGGATCACTTAACCCCAATTGCCTAGTCTTTGATGTTCCTCTCTTAGAACTGATACTAAGACAGAAGGTGAGGGTTAAAAATAAAAAGTATTTTGCAAGGTTTGCCATTAAATAAGAAGCTCTTCCAATTTTGAGTCAGTGGCTGAGATCAGGTTGGATTTGAAGATCTCTTCGAGGGGGGCACAGCACCTAAACTCCCCAACTTTTCTTGGCAAAAGGAGGAATGGTCAATTACAAAAGGTGATCTGGAGGACACTTCTCTAGTCACTTCCAGAGTTGCCCAGGATAAAATCTGGAGGTAAAATACATGCATATAGCAAGCATGTAGAGAAGGCAGGAAGGAAGAGAGGTAAGAAAGGAAGGAAGGAGAATGAGAGAGGTGAGAGAGGGAATACGTGAGATCAGGAAAGGATATAATTTGGGGTGGAATTTATGCTGAACCTGGAGTCAAAGGACCTAGGTTCAAATCCAGCTCTGCTACATGTGCTACCTTGGGTAAATCACCCATTTCCTCATTTGTAAGCTGGGGAGGTTAGACTAAGTAGCCTCAAAGTTCCCTTCCAAATAGAAATCCATGTTCCTATAACAGATATATTATTCATGGCTGCATATAATTCCTGTTTTTTGTACTTTAAATCAAATCTCTACTGCCTGAAGAGATTATATATGGACTTTGTAGAAGACCAAGGGCAGGTTCTAGGATCCACAATTGAGTTGTGTCTCTCCTGCTCTATAACTGTATGACTTTTGTAAAGTCACTCCTATTCTTTAGTACCAACCACCTTTCCTCATCCAGGAAACGATTAGATAATCTCTAAAGTCCATTTTGACTCTTCATTTGTTATCTAATTATTCTACCTATTGATCAGACAGTTTAAGGTCAAGGAGGAAAATTTTTAAATCAGTAATTATTTAGAGTTTATTGTGCACCCAATCCCACATCAAACTACATTTGGGGGCTATTCAAGGAGTCACAGTTACCACCCTCAAGTACCCCAGATTCTAACTGAGTCAAAGCGATCAGCACTTTTGAAACAAACCTTATTCTTGGTATCAGCAGCAACCTATGTTTGAGGACCAATACTACCACCTGCCAACCAGGAGATCTTGTCCAATTGCTTCTCTAAAGCTCAGTTTCCACATTTGTCAAACAGTTTTAATCACCAGTGACAGGGTTAGTCATTCATTCATTCCTAGCCAACAGAAACAGGAAAGATCAGACATGCTTGGATACAATATAAGCTGATTTCCTCTATAAATTCCTGGAATTCCTATAAATGCCTGGAATTCTATCCCTCTTCAGCTCTACCTCCTGGCTTCCTTCATATCTCAGATCAAATTCTACTTCATGCAAGAGGTCTTTCTGGGTGTTCCCAGAAAGAAATTCTACTTAATGATGGTGCGTTTCCCTCTTAGATTAACTTAAATCTATCATGTATAAATCTTATTTGTACCTAATCATTTGTAGGTCATCTCCCACTCATTAGTGAGTTTCTTGAAGGCAAGGACTATTTTCACTTTTCTTTGTATAATCAAGCTTTTTGGCATGATGCATGGCATGTAGTAGGCACTTAATAAATGACTTGACTTATAAGTTAATGATTTGATTTATCCTTGACAGTGAACAGAGAAAATAAAATTTTACAAAATAAAATCCTCCCAGGGTCATAGAACTAGGAAGTGTCTGAGGTCAAATTCAAACCCAAATCCTCCTGACTCCAAGCTCTGGTTCTCTTTCCACCATGCTACTTAGTTGCCCCTACACAGTACTTTGGAAGGCCTTCTCCTTCCTCTTCTCATTGCTCTTAGTGTGACTGCAAGTATTCAGGATGAAGAGGTTGCCAAGTGATTTCCCTCCCTAATAAAGGTCAATACTTGGGTCATGAGCTTATAGCTTCTCCCAGACCCTATCAGTGCCTCTCCCATCCCCAAACCCCAAAACATATAAAGTATACAGGCCACTCAGGATCTAAAAATTGTATGAAAGCTACAAGTACAGTCTGTTGACCAGCCCCTTCCCCTCACTACTGTAACTCACTGCTATGGCAGACAAAGACCTCTACTTTAACATAGTTTCCAGCTGAGATTTAACCCTGACTATCCAGTAGGGTCTGGTCATTAGTTAAAGACTCAACTGCACTCACACCTCATTTTTTCTTCTTCCTGGGGTCCTGGGTCAGGGACTTGGGATCCAAAGCTTTCCTATCAAGTACCCTATACCTAACAAGGATTCTTTTCGTGACACAGGGGGGAGAGAAGTCATGGCCAACCCCAATATGGATAACCTGCTGTTATCCTATCTTTTTGATCTTTTTGATCCTGAGAACTTCTGGTCCCATCTTTGGTGGCCAGCAGGTATGGTATATCCCATCTATTCCACTAAGAAGAGGATTCTTCCTGTCCTGGAGTTCTATACATTGGACTACCTAACTCTATAAAGGAGAAGGATTTGACCTGGAATTTCATTGGTCCAGAGCACTTCCAACCTGAATGCTCCCTCTTTCAAGCTTCTCTGCAATTTATGGCTTTTTTAATATGTTAATAGTCTTAGTATATATGACCCAGAGCAACCAAAAGTTAATTTATTTGGCCAGTCAGTGTGTCTGAGAAGTCAGATCTTCCCCAATTAGAGGCTGGAACCCTTCATTGATTATATTACATTATTTAGAAATATATATTAGTGTTATAAAGCACTAAGTAATTTCTAATTGTATTGTGCAAACATAGTACATAAAAATAGTTTAAAATAGTGTATATACATATGCATATATATGTACGTATATACATATATATATATGGGATCACAGGATTAAGCTGGAACATGGTACAAAAACCCCCCAAAAACTATTTTGTTATTATTAATAACAGGAATATACTTAAGGACTCCTCTATGAAACCTCTACCTCTTTGCTCCCAGGGAATTCATAGCCAGCTATTGTTATAATGCATTTGTGATTGTGACCACCCAAAGCAAAAAGACTCAATCATCTACTCTGATAGGCAAAGAGAGGCACTGTCAGAATTTGTTTAAAGGCAAGAAATGTTCCAAGATGAGGTAGAAGCTTCAAGACCCTGGTGACATGGCTTTGCAGAATCCCACCCAAATTTTTGGTACTGGTGCTGCCTCAGACACCTCAACCCACTCTATTCTTGCAGAGGTAGCAGAGCCCCAGGGTGGAACATGGTCAATGCAACTAAACCATTAAGCCAAATACATTCCCACTAATGGCCCTACAGTCAATCAGAAGCTGAAAAGCACAGGCAAATGGATCTGTTTCACACTTCACTACTCCTGCAATTTGATCGATACTGTTTTTAAATGTGTCCTTTTGGGGCTTTTAGCTTCCCCCTCCCCTTTCAAAGGGAATGCAGGGTGGTGGGTAAAGTTTTGGGCTCAGAGAGAAAGGTTCAAAGGATTGTGCTGCGCTGGGGGATGAGTGTCCAAGAGCTGATTCCATTGTAAAAAGAGCAATGAATTTGGAGGCGGGGGACCTGGGTTTGAATCCTTGACTCCTGACTAGGCTTCCTTTCTATCTGTGTGACCTTGGACAAATGCCTCCTCTCTGGGCATTAGTTGATCTCTAATAAGAGAAAAGCACTAGATATCTCAGGCCCCTTAAATCCTATAATCTCACAAAGGGACTTTTGTCAAAGGCTTTGTAATCCTTAGTATCTAAAGAGAGACTTTCCCCAAGTGGTTCTAAGGCTGGACAATCCATTCCTCACCCTTGGTTTGATACCTGCTCCCCAATCTTTCCTTGCCTTCCACCAAGGCATCTTTTCCTCTGACCAACTTTGGCTGTTGTGCCTCTCCTGAATAATGAATAGCACCTGGCTATTGAGCCAGAGAAAGACAAAATGACATAATGGTCCAACTTTCTATGATTATTGCCCAACCATTGGTTCACACACACATACACATGCACACATGCACACCCCATCCCTCCCCCCAATAAAACCAACTCTGGATTTGGGGCCAGAGGACATAGGTTTAAGTCTTCAGTAGCCCTACTACTTAGTACACCCATAAGATGTTCTTCAAGAAGTCTTAGCAAAATTTTAAGCTATTAAAGATTAAACATGCACTTAAAGACTTTGGGACCTTCTGAATAATAATTGCTAACATTTACAAAGTACTTTAAGGTTGGCAAAGTACTTTACACAGGTCAAGGAGGATTTGAACTCAGGTCTTTAAGACTCCAATTTAGACCTTTTAGTTACCTAGGAGTATGACCTTGAATAAATTACTTCATTCCTCTGAGTTTCAATTTTTTTCATTTGCAAAAGGGGACCAGAAGCTCCTAGCACAGAGTGTTTGGGAGCCTCAGATGACAGAGTATATGTATTATGTCTGTGGTATATAAATGTTAATTATTATCATTAAGACAACAATCATTCATGTATACCATGGGACAAGTGGGGTGGAGTGGAGGAGATGAATCATCACAGATTCCCATGATCCCTGTCAGCTCTACAGAAATATCAGTCAGGACACAGAGGCTTTATAAAAAAAGGTCTCCAAGTAGCTGCTCTCCCTCCCTAGGTAGGAGGCTTCAGATGGGAGCCACTTTGCCCCTTGAGTTTCTAAATGCCTCAGTCTGAATTTTGGACTGAAGCAGATTCAAGAGAAGGAGTAGGTTCTTTGGGACAGAGTTCACCTGAATGACAGAGGTTCTGCCAAGACTCATTATGATATATTGAAAAGAGCATTGGATTTGGGACCAGAAGACCCCAATTACAATCCTCCTTTTATAATGTATTATCTGTGTGACTTTAGCAAAATCACTTTGCCTCTCTGGGCCTGTCTCTCCATCTATAGATTGGACTCAAATAGAAAAAAATCCCAATATTTCCTCCCAGCTCTAAATCCTATGGTCCTAGAAATTCATTTGCCTCCTGGCACTCCCAGATAGAGACACTAGGAACTAAGCTTCTTAATACTTATTAGCTTCTGGACTCTGGTAAATCATTTAGATTTTCTGAGTCTCAGTTACTTCATCATTATAATTAGGAAAATAATATCTATAGTGTCAACTTCACAGGATTATTTAAAAGTTTATTGATATCTTGTTTTCATATCACTAAAATTTCTCTCCAGTGTCTCTCCTCCAGAGAGAAATCCATATAACAAATATTTTTTTAAAAGAAAAAGTCTGAAAATATATTCATTCAGCCTTCCACCCCTATAGACTTCTCACTTCTGCAAAAGATGGGGACAGTAGAGGCATCTTCTCATATCTCTTTCCTAGAGACAAGCTTGTTCTATGTCATTTTGTATCATATTTGTGTGTGTGCATGTGCATATATGTGCGAACATGTATGTGTGCATGAACATGTGCTTGTATTTGTGTGAGTACATGTGTGCATGTGTGGTATCAGTTGTATTTACATTGTTGTGATCACTGTGTATACTGTTTCCTTGGCTCAGCTCACTTCTTACTGATGCTTATTTTGGTTCCAATGCTTATCTATACTCGGAATATTTACCATTTCTTATCGTAATATTCTCACAAGGTTTTTTGAGAGAATCTAATGAGTGGGGCTACTAAGTGGCTCAGTGGATCAAGAGCCAGGCCTGGAGATAGAAAATCCTGATTTAAATCTAGCCTCAGACATTTTCTAGCTGTGTGACCCTGGGCAAGTCTCCTACCCCTCCATTGCCTAGCCTTTACCACTCTTCTGCTTTGGAACCAATCAGTTCTAAGATGGAAGGGAAGGGGTAATGGAGAAGGATATAAAGAACATTAAAAAGGAAAGAAATTCAGAAAGACATATGAGCAAATGTCAAAACATTTCTGTTAGGCACAAAGTCCCTTTATGGGTAAATATTCATCAATATATGCAGAAGTCAAGGGTTTTCTTAACTGGAGGAAAAGGAAGATTTATGGAATGTGTCTCCTGTGAATAAGCAAGGTTTCTTGTATAAGACACAGTCTCTGACCTGACCTGTAGGAGTTCTAGGTCTATCTGGAGAAACAAACTAATATGCCTAAATTAGTGAGAGAATGAGAAAGGAACTTTTTTCTTAGATGCAGGAGAGGGGGAGATTGGACCTATGTTTTTGTTGGTGCTTTGGTATTTTAGACTTAGAACCCCTTTATACTCTTGAAAATTATGGAATCTTCTCCTAAAGAGATTTTGTTTGTGGGGGCGTCACCTCTATTGCCATTGACCATGTTAGAAAAAACAAAATTTTAGTATTTTTTTAATAATTTTAACCTCATGTACCCCCTGAAAGATTCCTAGACCACACTTTAAGAATTGCTGGTACAGAGAACTCCTGGTGAGGAAATTCCCTTTATCTATGAAGATGAACATCTACTCTGTGATTTCCAGGCTTATACAGTTTCTTAGAGTAAGGGAATAATAAGAATAGTTCAGATTTTTGTATCATGTTACAGTTTTTAATCATCATTCTCATCACAATGCTGTAAGGTAAGCAATACTAACATTATTATAGCCATTTTACAGATGTGGAAACTGAGGGATGAAGGCAGTGAAACAAATTTGTCTGATATACATAAATAGCAATCTGCACAAAGTACCAAATCTATGTGAGTTGATAATAATTATAAACATACTTATTTGGCATACCAGTGCTTAGAAATCATTTTCTTTCTTCCAGGCCTCCCAGACTATAGGCTTCCTAAGTAGATTGTTTCCTTCTGAAGTCTTTCATCCTACTACTGCCACAAAACTTCCAATCATCCTGTCTCCTGGTCTTCCCACTCACCACATTCTTACTTTCCCAGCTTACATTTCCTCCTGTTTAGAGGGTTTCAGCCACTTAACACTAAAATGCTGATGTGAATTTATCCACTTTCATATCAAATATCCAGGTAGAAAGACTTCTCCAGATCTTGTTGTGCTTTCATTGCAGAAAGCTGGCCCTCAGCAAAGTGATGACTTCTCCGAATTTGGCTTCAAGCCTCCTCATTCTGAGTCTTTGCATGATGGGCAATTCTGTTCTCATTTCAGAGATAGATGGGGAGAAGGCATGAGAACACTGGGTACCCTGAGGATACTGCCTATCATATACTGTTCTCAGGGGAGATACTAAATTATTTGGAATGAGGATGATGATGGTGGTGATGACGATGTATATATGACTAAGTCTTTATGTATAACTCCTCTAATAGGTGCTTACATTTCAACAAGAGGAAAAAAGTCTTAAGCTATAAGAATAAATCTCTAGCCTGAATTTCAGGGAGTGAGAGTGATATATGGAGGGTAAGCATTCTTCCCATAGCCCCTGAAATTTTATCAAATAGCATTATGGTTGTAATGGGGTGAGAAATGTCAGGACACCTCTATTCTAGTCCCAGCTTCACAGAATCACAGATCTTCAGAGCTGGAAGGAAATTCAGGAGCCAGAGTCCAAAATCTATACTTCACTATGAATCCCACCCTAGACAGTGTACTTGACAAGTGATCATTCAGCCTTAGCTTGAAGAAATCCAGGGAAAAGGAACCCATTACCTCACAAGGCAGCCCAATCCACTTCAACAGCTTTCCTTGCAAGAAAGACATTCTTAATATCTAGGAGAAATCTTCCTTTCTACAACTTCTGCTCCTTTCTTCCCTCTGGGGCCAAGAAGAACAAGACTCATTCCTTTCCCTTGGGACAATCCATAAAATATTTAAAGAGAAATATCATATCCCACTAAATCTTTTTTTCAATAAGTTAAGCATCCCCAGTTTCCTTTAGCCATCTTAGTGGCTCTCCTCTGAATGCCCTGCAGCTTCCCAATGTCTTTTCTAAACTCTAGTGCTAAGAATTTAACACAATATACCAGATGCGGTCTTATTAAGACAGAACACAGAAAGACAATCACCTCTATATGCCTGGACACCATTTCTCTCTCTCAATGCAGACAATTATTGTCACATTTATCTTCTTAGTTGCAACATCAGACTGTTGACTCACATTGAACTTACAGTGCATGAGAATCCTTAAATATTTTTGACATATTCTACCCTCTGGTCACACTTCACCTTTGTTGTGCTCGTGATTGTGATTAAACATAAGTGTAAGACTTCACATTTATCCTCATTGAAATTCATTTTATTAACTCAAAATCAATTTTCTAGTCTGTCAAGACATTTTTGGATCCTGTCTTCTGTGTTAGCTATTGCTCACAGCTTTGCACCTTCTACAAATTTGGTAAGAATATCATCTATTCCTTGATTCAAGTCATTCATAAAAATAATAGGTACCATAGGACCAACCACATATCCTTAGGGAACTACACTAGAGACCTCATTCAAAGTTGACATCAAATGACTAATGACTTGACTTTGGGTCAAGTCAATTAAAACTATTCTATACCAACTCAATTGTACTACCATCTTGCCAATTCTCCATCCTCTATAAAAGACCTGAAGGGGAGACTTTATCAAATGCTTCATTAAAATCTAAGTAAATTATATCTTATAATATTACCCTTATCTATCAGTCTAGTAACTGTCAAAAAAGGAAATGAGGTTGGTCTGCCATGCTCTATTGTTGAGGAAGCCTGGCTAGCCCTTTATGAGAACCACTTCCTTTCCTAGTTGTTCACTATCTCTTTAATGGAACATTCTAGAATCTTTCCAAGAATCAAAGTCAAGCCCACTGGTCTAAAGTTTATCCTCTTCTTATTTTTGAAAACCAAAGCAACATTATCTCTTCTCTGATCCTGTGGTACCTCTGCTCTTCTCTATTTTCTTTCACAAAGTCACACTGGCCAGTTCTTTCAGAGCCCTCCCCCACCCCCAACCAAATATGTTTTTTTGGTTGTGACTTGATGTCATTTCTTTTTATCTTGGGTACCAACTCTCAATTAGCCACTTTTGTTCTATCCTTCCCTATCTAATAATCATTTTCTTTGCCATGGAAAGCAGAAGCAAAATAAGATGCTTTCTCTGGCTGATGAGTTGTTATCATCTCATCCATCCCTTAACAGAAGTATTCCTTCTTAGATCTTCCCCTTTTTTCCATCTCTGACTTGAGTCTCAGTTTCCCCATTTATAAAAGTGAAGTGGTTTTGCTAAATGATATCTAAAGTTCTAGGCTATCTCTTTCTATTGCTTGAATAAATAATTTGCCTTTCAACTAATCTCTCCAATCTCGAGCCCATTCTATACACTACTGACATATTACTCTCCTCAAAGCTCAACTCTCATCACTAAAGTCATGTAGAACCTTTAAGTGTCTCCTCTTTACCTATAGCAAGTGGGTTATATTCTTTAGTGTTATTCAAGACAAAATTTGTCTCCAGCCTATTTTTACAGGTTCCTTTTCTACTACTACTAGATTTGGGTAAGGAGAACTGGGATAGCAAGAAGGAAACAAAAAGCCTACAAAGAAGGTTATCCCAGACCCCAGATTCAACCTTCTAAAGGATCTATTGTATTTCCAAATTTCCAAACATTAAGGAGGCAATCTAGTGTAGTAGAAGGGTATAGTGCAGTGGGAAGAGAGCTGGGTTTCATTTTGGAGGACCTGAGTTCAAATCCCAGCTTTACCAATTACTGTGGAAACTTGGACTAATCATTTAACCTCTACTGGCTTCAGTTTTATCATCTAGGAATTGAAGGGTCAGATGACATCCCCTCCCTAAGCTCCCATCCAGTTCTAGAACCATGATTTTATGCCCTGAAGTCAAGATACCAGGATTTAATGTCTGGTCCAGGCATTTACAAGCTTTTTGACCTTGGATATTACATAACCTCCTTAAGGTTCAATGTCTTCACGTGGAAAATAAGTATAATAGTACTTGTGCTACCTGTCTTACAGGATTGTTGCAAAGAAAGGACTTCATAAGCCTTGAAGTGCTATGTAAATGTGAGCTATTTTTATTATGTGATTATATGTGAATTACTACCCTTTTGGCTAAATGAGACACTGTCCCATTAGTCCTCCCTCTGCTTCTTAAAATGATTCACCAGGGTTGTAAGGGTGGGAGGGTGCAGAGGAGATAGCCATGCCAAGCTGCTCAGACCCCTATTCATTAATTAAATATGCTCCTTGCCTTC
The DNA here is from genome assembly GCF_027887165.1 of Monodelphis domestica. Lineage (NCBI taxonomy): Eukaryota > Metazoa > Chordata > Mammalia > Didelphimorphia > Didelphidae > Monodelphis > Monodelphis domestica. The sequence continues at coordinate 439,690,346 of NC_077227.1, read as the reverse complement.
TGGGGGTTCCTCGTGATTGGCAGCTGATCTTTATTACAGTAAAGCCCCAGACAAGTCATTTGGGGCCTCAGGATCAGAGCCTATGTGACACTTGACTGTTGTTCTTTCTATGAGAGTTCACAGCAAATATATTACCAGATGGTGTTTTGTTATCCAGACCCTCAACAGGACTGGGAAGGGGTCAGTGACATATTCATCATCAGAGTCCAGCCCTGCACACTTATCTACCTGCTATCGTAAGTGATGGAAGTACAGATGCATTCTGTGTCCATCAGGTCACATAGCTCTTTGTATGAAGGTCAGTTCAATCCCAGTGTTTGTGGGAAACTATGATAGAGTCTTCTAGGCATTTATTGCTTCAATCTGACTTTCCTTGACTCCATCCCCCTACCGCTTTGTCTCCCACACCTAAAACTGCTTTGCCCAAATCAGAACCAAAGGACTTCAATGAAGCATTGAAGAAGGAATTTAGTCAAAGGTGAAAATGTGTTAGAAAATATGAACCAATGTGACTTCTGTGGGGAGAATCCCCATGAAACCAATCCAGTTTCTTCCAAAGCTCTAAAGGTTAAACAAAGACAAACCAGTCTGGACCAGGGACCAAGAGATCCTGACTTCATTTTTTAAAAAAATAATGCTCTCTCTAGAAATGGGAGTCTGCAAGATGTAATGGATAGAGTGCTGGGCCTGGATTCAGGAAGCCCTGGCTTCAAATTCTAACTCTAACATATATTGGCAAGTCGAGTAATGTCTCTAAGATTTTAAGGTACAATGAACATTCCAGCTTACATGGGTAGAGGGAATTTCTGTACCTGGAAGCCCCCCCACCCCACCCCCACAATAAACTCATCAGTCCAAACCCTGTTCCCACCCTGGGAAACAGCAAAAACTTTAAAATCCAGCAGATCTTTCCCAGGCTATATTAATTAAATTAAATTGAACAGCAAAACTTTGCTCCTTTTTAAAAGACACAATTTTAAAGTAGTTATGTGAACATTCATTTGGGGTAATTACTTTAAGGAGTGGTTTCTATTTGGAATATTTGTAATGGGGAGGTGGGGAGCCTGCCAGGAAGAAATGGACATCTTCCGGTACTGTCCCTTGGGCTCTGAAGCTAGGTATACCTGGGGGTGGAGGATACAACTGAGCAGGGGTCGCTCTTTTTTTATTTGCTTGGAGAAGGTGGCCTTGCTTTAAATAACAGAGTTAATCATAAGGAAAGAGCAAACTGTCACTGACACACTGGAGAACTCACTGCTAATCAGTCATTAATTGATGCCTCCTAGTAAGCTAGCACATTTGTTAGAAGGAACTGTGATGATTAGCCTTTGCAGTCCATATGGTATGTAAAATGATAGGGGCTCAGTGCCTTGGAGATTCATGGAGAAGGGAGCTGGGGGAGGTGGTGGGTTTATAGGCTTTGGGACATGGTACTAAAGGACCTTTCCAGGGATAAAAGCAGTTTAAACCTATATCTGCAGAAGATGGGGACTAAACTGGACCTACCATAGTTTTGTTGGGGGAGGGAGCTCACCATAAGGAATTCTCTTTTCTAAGGCAGGTCAGCACCTTCCCTGCAACTTGTCATCTTAGATTGTTTTCTAGAGTCTAGACTACTAGGCTTTAGGCCCTAGGACACTTAAAGGGTAAGTGATTTGGGGAGGGAGGAGGCAAATAGCCAATAGGTATTCAAGGAAAGATTTGAACCAAGACCTTTTCTGTTCCAAGGTCATCCCTCTCTATAGATTTCTTGTTTTACATAGAATTGATTATTTTTCAACCAGGTTTCTTTTTCTTTCATAGACATAGGTCTTCCAAAGTTAAGAAAGGAGGAAGTTAAAACAAAAATGTTTGTCTAGAAAGCACCTAAAAAATCACCCAGTTCCATAAGCTTACTATACAAATGGGAAAACAAGAGACATTTAATATTTCATATTTTTATAGTGTTTTATGGCTTTTCCCATTACTAGCCCCATGAAATAGGTAGTACAAAGCTTCTCTTGCAAATGAAGAAACTGAGTCCAAGAGAGAGTAATTAACTTGCCCAAGCTTCATTTAGCAAGTAAAAACCAGAATAGAGAGGCTGGAGCTTGATTCTAGACTCTAAGTAAAGTGCTCCCTCCATTGTATCACACTTTTTTTAGCAGTGCTTAAAGGACCACAGTTTAATAGAAAGAGTACAGCATGAGGAAAAGAACACTAAAATGAGAATCATGAGATCTAAGTTCTAGTCTCAGCTTTGTCACAAACTATTTGACCCTGGAAAATTTGGGGAACCTTAGTTCCTTCTAACATACAGGTATGAATTCAGAGCTAGACAGGAAATGGAACCCAGAGATGTAGATGACATTCCTGAGTCACACAGGTAATAATTAGAAAAATTGGACTTTGTATTCATGTCCTCTGATTCTAAATCCAAGTCTCATACCACTAAAATTCATGTATCTGTCTCTCTGTTTCTCTTTCTGTCTGTCTCTGTATCTCTATGTCTCTCTGTGTATGTCGCTCTCTCTCTTTCCCTGATACTGAAGTGGATAGAGTGCCTGACCTGAGCTCTGGAAGATCTGAGACCAAATCCAACCTCAGACACTAGCTGTGTAACCTTTGGTAAATCACTTAACCTCTTTCAACCTCAGTGTCCTCAATTATAAAATGAAGATAATAATATTGTGAGGATCAAATGAAATAATATTTATAAAAGTACTTAGCACAGTTCCTGGCACATAGTAAGTGATATATATATATATATATATATATATATATATATATATATATATATATGTTTATTCCTTTTTGTTCTCTATTTTCTGTTTTTGCCTTTATCTTTCTCCTTCTGCTCTCATTCCCATTTCACCCTGGCTAGAAGTGCAATGGCTAACTCACTAACTCCCAGAGAGTGGCTCACCATATTGATACAGAAGTTAATGTTGGCCAGCAATCAGTTTAGCCCACCGTAGCTCCAAACTCAACTTCACTAGTAGCAGGGACTACAGTTGCATGACACTCTTCCTAACCCATTGGCACTCTCAAATGGCTCAAAGTAAAAAATGGATATGGTTTTAGCAATGGAAATGTCGCTAATGAAGATGTGTTACCATCTGCCTTACACTGAACTCTAAGGACAACTAAACCTTTCCATCTGCCCTGCAACTGAATCATTTTCTATGTGTTGTTTCTTTATATTAGAATCTGAGGTCCTTGAAAGTAAGGACTGTCTGACTTTTGAATCTGTACCCGTAACACTTAATATATTTTTTGGCATATAGTAAGCACTTAATACTTTTTCATTCATGCATTCTTAACACACCATCTTCCTCTGTCTTGGTCCTCTCAGTGTTGAGAGGATAAGGTTTGATAATGGATTTTTAAATGCTTTGGAAATTTAAATGTATATAGAGTGCAAGTATTAGGGGCTATTCGAGAATTATGTAAAAAAGAGCTAGAACGAGAGAAGACCTTTGGCACTTATCCTGCCCATAATTCTAGAGAATTTGTGCCATTCCAGTCAGCAAATAGATCCAGAGATCTGTCCTTGGTTCTGAGATCTTCTACATTGTTATCATTGATTTGAGTGCAGAAATGGCATGCTTATCAAAGTTTAAAGTGATACAAATCTAGGAGAGATAATAAAACACTGGCTTAAAATCAAAGTCTGAATAAGATCTTAACTGACTAAAATGATGGGCCAAATCCCATCATTTTAGTAAATTTAGGTAAAATTGTTTACGGACAAATATAAAGTAGTATAGTTGAGTTAAAAAAAATCAACTGTACTAGTTAGTACAAGTAAGGTAGGGAAGAAATGGCCAGACATGTTAATAATGTCTGCAGTTTTAGCAAACTATAATAAATGTTGCTATTAGTCAACAGTGTGACAAAGCAACCTAAAAGGACTAATATGATATTGGATATTTTGATGGATCTGGGATCTTGTCAATATGAGTTACTCTGCCTTTGCAAATTGCAATCTATTCATTCCTTCTCAATCTATTTGATTCTTATCCATATCTTCTCAAAAACTATTAAAAGGGATCCAATCAATGTACTAGTGGATCTACTTGAGATCTACTGGCATGGAATCAACATTAATGGAGTACATGGACTGTTCTTCCTTTATTACTTGCTCCTATGTGAATGGCCCATCTTTTCTGGTCACATATCTCTCTGATTACACACTGATGTCATTTCTCCTACACAATTATTTTGGAAATATGTTGAAGCCTACTTATGCTCATTAGGGTCTGAGTCAGACCAGTCAGCCTACCAGTGGTTTAAATACAACATTGCAATGAGAGGAGACCTTAATGAGTTATTTGTCAGTTAATAAAAGGAGAAGAAATTTCAGCAAGGTTAGGCATCAAGGGAAACACAAGATGATTCAACTAAGTGAAGCTCCCTTGCCTGCATTATGCATCATGATCCACCAGCCAAATCTCTGAGAGACCTTTCCAACTACCCACCCCCATGTCTTCCTGGCTCAAATGTACTTAGGTCCTAAGAAAGTGATATAAAAAGTCTAAGCCCTTATTCCCTTGAGTCAATGAAGTCTCAATGAATGTCTCAATATCATTTCAGTAAAAACTAGACCAATCTGCATAGACTCCCACACCTTGCATGTTTCTACTGATTTTTGAGTGATTCTCAACTTTAGTTCTTCAGACACTGTGACATCTCATTTTCTATAGATATGTAGTATCATTGGTAGAATATTAATACTAAAAATACAGGCCTTTATTTAAGAAAAAAATTTTGGGCTCCTAAAATACTCCATAATTTCATAGAAGGAGTGTAAATTATCTCCTCTTCCTGAGCAGCTCTAGGCTCAGCTCTTTGTTAATCATCAGTTTCTGTCCACATATAACTATATGTCCTAATGGATCACCTATACCAATTTTCTATCCAACTACATGTATAATCTGGACAATAGGTATCATATCACTTCCATTTTTCCCCATGTGGACAGTGAAGCTGGAACCATGAATTATAATGGATCTCATTTAGGAAGCTCTTCAATATTCTAGAATTTAATACAATTAACAAAATGTCATCCATAGTTTCCAGGATCATTTGGAGGACTTTAATAACTATAAAGAATATCCCTTTGATTTGAACTCTGCCCTAGTCATCCTTCATTATGATGATAAACATCTTCAGTGAGCATGCACTTGCCTTTTTTAAAACCTACTGATATTAATAATTATAGACTTTTCAAAGTAATTTCTTTCATACATTTTGAGAAAACTTGCATGATTTTACCATATGCACAGTAAGTATCTTTTTAAAGGTCTTTAAGGCAATATTTTGCTCTATTAAATCAAAAACTTTTTTAAGAGTCAACAAACAATAAGCATAATGAGATCATCTGTTCTCTGTGTCTTTTGGAGGGTTATATGACTGTAAAAGTATGGTCTACTTTAGAATATCACCTATAGGGGCAGCTGGGTATCTCAGTGGATTGAGAGCCAGGCCTAGAGATGGGAAGTCCTAGGTTTAAATCTGGCCTCAGATACTTCCTAGCTATGTAACTGACACTGGACAAGTCATTTAACCCCCATTGCCTAGCCCTTACCACTCTTCTGCCTTGGAACCAATACACAGTATTGATTCTAAGACATAAGGTAAGGTTTAAAAAAAAAGAATATTATCAACAAAACCTTTTTATTCCATTCTCCTGCCTTCACCAAGGATACCAGCAATGTATATGGACATTATTCTTATATGTATTTTGTAGATGCAGTAAAGTGGATATGTGGATCAGATGTTTCTAATATTTTCTTTATTGTCTTTTCTAAATATAAGGTCTATTTTTACCAAATGTTTTGTATCCTCTCTTTCCTCTCCTGTTGCATTTATCCTGAGAATCAATCCATCAAAAGTGTGCTAACTTATCACAGAAATATTTTGTGGATACCTAGTTTAGTACAACTGTTTTTACAATCTTCATTTTATTTAGTACAATTTTTGTTCCTCATGTTAGGAGTCCAAATGTAGTTGTTCCATTATCATTGAGGAAGAAAAGTTTGTTATATTTTTATATATTTGTTATATATTAAATGTGTAATTCTTAACAGATATTTTCCATTTTGGTTGGTTCTTCATCTCCTAGTTTCATATTTACATGCCCTTGAGATGATTTGGCTTAGGTAAGGCTTTCACCAAAGTTTTCTGTAAAGTTCTTTTTGCCTCCATGATTTATCATTGTTTTATGGAACAATACTATTCACAATCTTAAGACTAACACATAATGGTTTTAAAGCTGGAAGACACTTGAGAGGCCATCTAGTCTAATGGTGTTCTGGAGCTAGCTCATAAGATTCAGTAATGAAATTTTCAGCATGAACATTCTCACCTGGAAATCAGTAAACATTACAAAATCGGAACTGGAATTGTTATTTTGTTGATTCCCCAACTTAAGAAAGTGATTGGAGAAAATATTAGAATTGCAAATTAAACTTAAAAGTGCATCATGCAACACATGTATAACCCAGTAGAATTGCTTATCAACTCTGGGAGGAGAGAGGGAAGAAGGGAGGGAGACAACATGAATCATGTAACTTTAGAAAACCCATGTGTAAATCTGTTATTGGAATAAAAGATATTTTTTTATAAGTACATCATGCATGTATTTTTGGAGAACTGGTTGTTGAGTGCTAGAACACCCTTGTGCTTATCCAAACCCTCCTCTCTCCCTCTTATAGATATATAAAGTGGAACCAAGAAATGTAATTCCTTCATATGTTTTTATAAGTAGGTTTATATTACACTACAATATCACTGTTTCCACTGACTGCCCAGTCTTTCCAATTAGCAAAAAAATGAAGTATTTTCTGGTTGAGGCAGTTTCTATATCCTTTTGGTCTCCTCATTGTGGCAATTGATTCACATTGGTTAAACTTTCTTGGGAAATAATTATAATCTGTATCAAATGTATTTAAGGTTGCAATAATAAAAACATGATGCTCAGAAAGAGTAGAGTAAGAATTCAGTAATTCTTTGTCTAGTTCCAAGCAATTCTAGAATATTTATTATGTTTAGATGCTATTCAGAGGAGGATAATCTGGATAGCGAGGAGACTAGAATCCATGCCACAAAAAGATTGGTTGAATGAGCTGGAAATGTGTAGTATGGAGAAAAGGAGATATAAGGGAGACATCATTTTGACTATCTTTAAGCTTTGGAAGAACATGAAGGAAACATTGAACTTAATCCACTTGATTCCAATGTTAGGCCTAAAACCAACAGGAAAAAGTTGCAAAGATACATATTTCACTGGATATTAAGGCAAAGTCTCCTAATTAGACAATTAGAACTGTCCCAATGTGGAAAATGTTTTGATAAACAGTTTTGATAAACAGTGAGTTCCACATTACTGTAGGTCACCAAAAAGAAACTAGGATACCACCAACTTGCCAAAAATATTATATAAAGAATATTTTTATTCAACTACCTGTTGGATTAAAGACCCTTTCACTCATAGTTCACTAATTCTGAGACTCTGTGAGGGGTTTCATTTTAAAGACACTCAGGAAAAGAGATTCCTGGGCAGCCTAAATTACTTTTTCACTAGGTTCATGGTGTTGCTGCTCTCCATGATTTACCTTCCACCAGTATGTTTATTCATACTTTAAAGAATTTGAAGCAACAGTCAAATATCCAAAGAGTTGGTATCAAAATCTAAATACTTTATCTCAACAGTTGGCCTTTGGAGTCTTTGTGGCAAAAATGAAAGTCCACCCCACTAGAATCACCTCAACATCAATTAGTCAAATCCAATTGGATTTGTACCAGGATGGCTATTTGTTTCTATTATCAAAGGCTTTTAATTATTAATATAATAGCATGAGATTCAAAGAAAATAAATGACAATTTCTCCTTTTTCTAGAGGGTAATGGCCACTTTCCATCTCAGGTAGAAAATTTCAGGTGATATCTTAAATCTCAAACACATGAATGCTTTTCTCATATGGATTTTTTCCCCCTTTAGTTCTGACACTGTTCTGTTACTATCATTTCAGATTCTTAGGCTGAGGCTTTATAGCCATCCTCAGTAGCTGAACTATTTGGTTTCATAATATTTGCCCTCCAGAATATGTCCTCATTACCCCTAGCTCAATTGTGTGATTGAAATGCCCCTTCCCCTTAACAAGACATTCAACAGTTCTCTATTACCTACTATATAAAATTCTGGCATTTAAGTCCCTCCTCCAGCAGTTGTCATTCCCACCTCTCCAGTCTCCTGCTCCATCTTCTCTCTCCATGTGAACCCATTGTCTTCACTTTCCTCACAAAAGCCAGGCCCTTTCCAATTCATGCACCTCTGTCCAGGCTCTGCCTCCAATCTATAATGTTATATTAACTTTATTTGACTAATTCAAATGCTATACTTCCTTCAAGGCCTGGCTTAAAATTCACCTTCTCCAAAAAAGCACTCCTTAACTAACACAGGGTCTGTCCTCCTTTGCATTTCTCAGAACTTAGGTACAGTTTCATCTTAACATATTTTCATGAGTTGTTTTATGTATGTGTGTCTTCTCTCCTCAAAAAGGCTATTCCTTTCCTGGAGGCAAAGGGAAAATCAAAGGGAAACTAAAACAGATGCTTGGTATAAATGGGATAAAGTTGGTGGATGAAAAAGAAAAGGTAAAACTACTTTACTCCTATTTAGTTCCTTTTCTCTACTATAAAATAATGATCCTCAGATTAAGAAGTATAGAATAAAATCGACTAACAAGGAATTGAAACCCAAGATAAATTGTGGGATAATAATAGATCATTTAGCTGCTTTTAAAGTGTTCAGAGTACCAAGACCAGATGAACAATTAATCCATACTACTAAAAGAATCATTTGAACACAAAGAACATTAAAGAGGATATGGACTTTTCCTTTTCTGCTCCAGAGAGAAGATGTAGGAAATGTTGATAGAGAGGTAGCTGTCAATTCAGTATAAGAAAAAGTCTTCCTTACAGAGTCATTCCTAAGAGAATAATGCAATTCTTGAGAAGAAAATATTTCCCATCCCTGGAAATTGTCAAACTGAAGCCATAAAACTAGCCACTTTTCAAGAACATTGAAATATGATTGAGGTAGGGATGGGTTGGAGTAGCTAGGTGATATAGCAGATAGAATGTCAGGCTTGGAGTCAGGAAGACCCATCTTCCTAAGTTCGAAAATGGTTTATGCTTATTAGCTGAGTGACTGTGGGCAAGTCACTTAACCCTGTTTGCCTCCATTCTTCATCTATAAAATGAGCTGGAGAAGGAAATGGCAAACTACTCCAGTATCTTTGCCAAGAAAACCCCAAATGGGGTCACAAAGAGTGAGACATGACACATAGTTGAATGGCAACTATAATTAAAGGGTTGGATTTAATGATTTCTGAAGCTCCTTCTAACTCTAAAGTTCTGTGATTTTATGGTCACCTTGTCATCTCTAACTTCAGGGCTTGCTTATAGTTCTGGGCATTCTCTGAAAGGACCATGGAAGTACTTACACTGTCTTATGGGGTTGATGAAAGCTGTGTAACACTAAAATGGGAAGTCTATTTCTTCTTCAGAAGAAAAACAATGACAGTTTTTGCTTCATGTCTTGGAAGGTACAAATAGTATTGTCTGAAATAATGCTGAAGGTGGATCCCAGACAAATTCTTTGAGGATGTGGGAATAAGAGACTATCTACTTCAGTCCAAAGCTAATCAGAAGTCAGACCACTCTATTGCTTCGTGTGACACCGACTACAAATGAGGATCCACCATCTTGCTGGTGAAATAAAGGAGAAGAATAAGGTAGCTAAGAACTTCAGCCTTAAATAAATCACCAAACATGCCTCTGTTGAGGGGAAGTCACTGGGATCTTTTCTCCTATTTATCATCATTATTAATATTATTATATTAATCATTCAATTCTAAATTTAGAGCTATAAAAAATCTTAGAAGCTATCAAGTTCTACTTCATTTTATAGTTTGATAAACTGAGGCATAGAAAAATTAAGAGACTTGGTCACATAGATATTATATGGTGTTTGAGGCAGTATTTAAATCCATGTCTTCCTGGCTCCAACTACAAAGCCTGTTCACTGTTATTCAATGCCATGCTGGTTTTATTTTGGAAAGCAGTTGCTGATCTGCATTGTAAAAGGGAGTTTTCTTATTGGGGGGAGAGAAGGAGGAGAAGGAGGAGAAGGAGGAGCAGGAGGAGAAGGAGGAGCAGGAGAAGGAGGAGGAGGAGAAGGAGGAGGAAGAGAAGGAGGAGGAGGAGGAGGAGAAGGAGGAGGAAGAGAAGGAGGAGGAAGAGAAGGAGGAGGAGGAGGAGGAGAAGGAGAAGGAGAAGGAGAAGGAGAAGGAGAAGAAGAAGAAGAAGAAGAAGAAGAAGAAGAAGAAGAAGAAGAAGAAGAAGAAGAACAACAACAACAACAACAACAACAACAACAACAACAACAACAACTATATGAATAGATCACTTCTTAATTCCCTTCCAACTGTGGCATCTTATGATCCTTCCTAATATCTGCCTCTTAAGTGAAGGATATATCCTGAACTGTAAACTCCATGAGAGAAGAGACCTTTCATTATTGTCATATCTCTTCTAGAGCCCAAAACAAGTACTCTGTATGCAGTAGGTACTTAATAAATGTTTGTTAAATAGAAATCACAACATTCTATCCTAAACTTCATCTGCTAGCCCATTATAAGTTCATCATGTTTCATTTATCTTCTGTTTTCTTGAAACTACTTCTGCTTTATCTTCTGCCTATAACACCCTTCATGATAGCAGATTATATAAATTTACTCCCATTAGTGTAAAGAAGGACTTACATTTTGTTTGACCTAAAACTGGAGGAATACTGTATAGTGAAGAATAATGCTAACTGAAATGAGCACTAGAGAAAATGGACTGTTCAATTAATTTGTCTAGGTTAAAGTTTTCTCTTTTGGAAAATAAGAACATTGGACTTAATAATTTCTAATGCTCCTTCTGATTTTAAGTCCTTTGAAATATGCCTTTCAGGTTTCAAGAGAGTTCCCAAGTTAGGATATTAGAATGATGCAAGTCCACATTTTCCCAATTCTGTTCTTTATGATTTTGTAGCTCTCAATATTAAACACTACTGCTATTCCCCACTACCCAAGCCTTTTTCTGTCTGGACTGAAGAAGCATCCTTTTTCTTATTAAGCAGCCATTGCAACACTAACAAGACCTTTCTGAAATAAATGCCTCATTTGACCTTTTCAGCCTTCTCAACTAGACTTGGACTCTGGAGGACTGGGAAGTATGGATAGTAAAATGTTGGACTTGGAGTCAAGAAGATTTGAATTCAAATCTTGATTCAGATACAAGCTATATGACCACGTAACCTCTTCTAGACTCAGTTTCCTCATCTGCAAAATGGTAATAAACATAGCACTTATATGACATATTTGATGTGAGAATCAAATGAGATAACATAAGTAAAGCACTTTGCAAACTATAAAGCATGATATAAATACTAGTTATTATTATTATCATTCCTTTTCAATCACTGAATCCTCGTGACATTAGAAGAGTGAGTCCTTTGGAGAAGTCACATGTCTTGGGTAGTAAAAATGAAATCTTTTCTAAGTGGCTTCAGAACAATAGTTCTACAAATATTTATTTAGCACCAAAGATAATTTGATTTGAAGTCATAGGTTATTTATTACTGTGAACCTTAAAAATTCCCAGACCCTACTTCATAAGATTGGATTAAGACCATTCCCCATTTGGGCAGTAAACTCTACTTAGATCAGGAATGTGAGAACTCACCTACTTAAGTCTGCCCTAGGGGAAGATAAAGTTGTAAACTCTTTTCTGAACAATGAAAAGTACTTAAACCCATACTTATAGTAAGAAAAAAAAAAGTTCTTAAGCCATGCCTATTTTTGGATATGATACAAAGGTGTGCTAAGTACCTATAAAGGTCAGGCAACTTGTGAACTTTCAAGGAGCAAAGAGGTAAAAACTTACTCAGAGATTCTAGTCTACTCAGATGTGAATTTCTCAAAAGATTAGTCTTCTTAGGTGTAAACTAAGAATTGTCTGTCCTTTGAAAAACGTCTACTGTGATTGGTAGATGGAAGAACTTAAGGGAGGTGACATAGGAGAAAATTCCCTTTAAAAGGAGACGGAAAGCTCTCTCTAAAAACAGTCAGCTGGGAAAAGGCTGCCTTGAAGGGTCTCTCTCGAGACTCTCTCGGGGACATGGAGAGTTAGGATTGAGCTGGTGAAGTCAGCTGAGATGGAGCTGGCCTGGTGTCACTAGAATCCTTACTTGGACAGATCTTGTGATGAGTGATTAAGGACTGACTGATCTTTTCTCTTAGGGCTTAGGCCTGGGTTGGCCAGGATTGGCCAGGGCCGGCTTATCCCTTTCTCATTATTCCCTCTTTTTCTCTCTTTCTTTAATTCTTCATTGTGTTATTAATTAAATTCTCTATAAAACCCAGGTGACTTGGGTATATTCATAATTGGGAATATTTCCCTGGCGACCACCTTATATTTGATTTGAAACAAGACACTGTAGTGAAAACATATTTTCTGTGGTCACAATTTACTCATCCACTCTTTTATCTACAACAATTTAAGTCTTCCACTATTTTAATCACTACAGTTTATAACCTCAACCATTTTAACTATTACAGTTTATGGCTTCAACTCTTTTAAATCTTACATTACTCAGTTGTTCTGGTCATGTCTGACTCTTCATGCCCCCATTTGGGTTTTCTTGGAGAAGATACTGAAGTGGTTTTCCATTTCCTTCTCCAGTTCATTTTACAGATGAGGAAACTGAGACAAACAGGGTTAAGTGACTTGCCCAGAGTCACATAGATAGTAAGGTCTGGGGTGAGATTTTAATGTAGGAAGATGAGCCTTCCTGACTTCAGGCCCAGGATTCTATCCACTGAACCACTTAATGCCCCAAAGTCACAAGATCTGGATTCAAATCCTGCTCAGTGACTTGCTACATGTGTGGGTACTTAATTCCTATGATCTCAGTTTCCTCAATAATAATAAGGAAGAAGATTGAACTGGTAGTATGATTATATCTCTAGTACATCAAGATGCCTTTTTACATTTTTCCCTCCTTTATCTAGGTTTTACATGAAGAAATGGCTCTTGTCCATGCTAAGACAAAACCATATCATGATTCTTTTCTATCCCTTATTTTCCAGATGATAGCCCCTTCTGTCATCCCTCTCATTTATCTTCAACTTCTCCCTGTCTAATATATGCTTCTTTACTGCTCACAAACACATCCTCAACTAAAAAACAAAACCTCTCACTTGATCCATTCATCCCAGTAAACCTAAATCCCATAATTCTTCTGCCTTTTGAAAACTGACTATCATAGTTGCTTCCCTTCCTTTCTTCTCAATGTATTCTCAAGACTTTCTGGTGTGACTTCCAACTTCATCATTCCAATCCAATCTAATCATCATTTATTAAGCACACATGATGTGCCAGGTACTATGAAGCTTTGGGGAAACCATTAATGAAAAAGAAAGACAGTCAGTCTCTGCCCTTAAATAAGCTTGCGACCCAAAGAGACGATGCACAAAAAGAGGCAGGAAAATGGGTTGGGGTAGAATAGGACATAGGGGAGTACTTTGGAGATGGGTGTCTCCTTCTGTTGAGCTGAAACCAGACAGAATAGCAGACGCAAAGTGGAGGAAACTGAGAGTCTAGTTCTTCTATAAAGGAAGATATCATGAGATATTTGGTACTCCATCATCCAGACCATCAAAAAGAGGGAAGAGGAGACTAAGGTAGATGAGTCAATCAAGGCTTGATTTAGCAGCATGGGGATGAATTTAAAAGTAATGACCTTGTCCTGTAAGGTGCATATTGTTCTATGGTGTGGAAACAAGGCAAGGTAGCAAGATGCAAAGTGGTTCAACCAAACTGCTCTCCAAAGTTACGAAAAATCTCTTAATTGCTAAATAGAATGTCTTTTTTTTTTTCTCAGCTCTATCCCTTCTTGACTTCCCTAGTCTTTGTCACTGCTAATCATCCTTTTCTCCTTAGTGCTATCTTCTCTCTGGGTTTTTGTGACACTGCCCTCTCCTGGTTTGCCTCCTACCTATTTGACCACGTCTTACCATTTTCTGCTATTGGATCTCATTCCATGTAATGTCTACCAACTGTGGATGTTCCCCATAGCTATTCTGGGTCCTCTTCTTTTACCCCTTTACACTACTGTATTTGGTGATCTCACCAGGTCCCATGAATTCAATTATCACCTCTATACTGATAATTCTTAAATTTATCTAAACCTAATCTCTCCACTGACATTTCCAACTGCCTATTGGGCATCTCAAACTGGATACCCAAAACATATCTTAAATTCAACATGTCCAAAATTGAATTATCTTTCTCAAAAAAAAAAAAACCTTTCCCCTTCCAAAGTTTAATATAATTGTTAAGGGCACTACCATTCCCCCAGTCCTAGATATAAGCCTCAACTCTTACTATTTCTCACTCCCACATAGCCAATCTATTGCCAAAGTTTATAAATTTCACCTTTATAGCATCTCTCAATAATGTCCTCTTCTCTTCTCTGAGACTTCCACCATCTTAGTCCAGGCCTTCAACACCTCAAACCTGGACTATTACAGTAACCTGCTGGTTGATCTTCCTGACCCACTCCAGTCTTGCCTCTACTCTTCTATTAAATTAATCTTCCTAAAACATAGAGCTGAGAATGTCACTAACCCGTCCCCCAAGTTCCAATGACTCCCTATCACCTCCAAGATCAAATATAAAACCCCCTGATTGACATTTTATTTTATTGTCTAGCTCCCTTCTCATTTTCCAGGATTCTGACACCTTATCCTCCTCCATTTACCATGCAGTTCAATTTTTTTTTTCTCCCACAGGACACTCATCTCCCATCTCCAGACATTTTAACCAGCTGTTTCCCAGGCATCAAATTCTTTCTCACTTCATGTCTGCCTCCTGTCTTCTCTGGATTTCTTCAAATCCCAGCTTAATTATAACCTTTTTATGGAAAAGTCTTTCTTGATGTTCTTTCAGTCACATTCATCTTATTGTCACTACATTTTGTTTGTACATAGTTATTTTCGTGTGAGCTCTTTAAAATCAGAGACAGTCTTTTGCTTTTCTTTGTATCTCCAGGGCTTAGCACAGTAACTACCATTTAGTAAGCACTTGATAAGGGCAAAATAACAAATGTTGGAGGGGATGTGGAAAAATGGGGACACTAATACACTGGTGGTGGAACTGTGAACTGATTCAGACATTTTGAAAAATAATATGGGATTAAGTGCAAAGAGTTATAAAACTGTATATACCTTTTGACCCAGTAATACAACTAATAGGTTAATTTCCTAAGGTGATCAAGGAAAAAGGAACAGAACCTGTATGTTCCAAAATATTTCTAGCAACTCTCTTTGTGGTGGCAAAGAACTGGAATTGAGGGGATGCCCATCAATGGAAGCATAGTTAAACAAGTTGTGGCATGTGATTGTGATGGAATACAACTGCACTGGGAGAAATGACAAGCAGATTAACTTTTTTAACCCTTACCTTCTGTCTTAGAATCAATATTGTGTATTGGCCCCAAAGCAGAACAGCGATAGGACTAGACAATGGAGGTTAAGTGATTTGCCAAAAACTGTTAGAGGGTAGGTTTTAGGGAAAGGTAACAGAAGATAACACTAATAAGATAAATAACAGAGGTGTATTTAATTAAAAGGATAAAGGGAATTGAAGGGGATTTAGGGAAGTACTACTTTTATTAACTCACCCAGATATTAAACCTAAAAGCCTTAACTTAACTAAAACTAAACTACAAGGGGTTAGCAATGTCCACAGGACCAGATTCTCACAAACTCCAGATGGTTGGGTCAAACACTAGACTCAAGTTGTAGTGTCCTCACAAGGTCCAAAAAGGGAGAAGGTTCTCACCATTCACAATGTCCACCAACGTGAAGGGGAACACTCACTCAACCTTATAGAGAATCCAAAGTCCTTAGCAGCTCCTCAGTTGGTTCTTCAGGGACACCACTAGGCACACCTTCAAGTCTGACTAGCTTGAGAGAAAAAGTGACTCTCCAATTGCCTTAGAATCCTGACCCAGCCAAGGTCTGTGGAATTTTGATCTTGCACCATCCCAGGCTGCCAGCCTGCATTGCTATGCCCTGCTAGAAATCCTTTCCTACAATAGGTAGGAATTGTCTGAGGCCACATTTGAACCCAGGACTTCCCATCTCTAGGCCTTGTTGCCCCAAAGCAGGTTAATTTTTTGAAAACATGGAAAGACTTATATGAAATTATGAAGGGTGAAATAATCAGAATCAAGAGAACATTATATACAGCAACAGAAATATTGTTTAAAGAATGACTTGTGGACATCCAATTTCAGAGAAGTGATAAATAGAAATAAGTAATACATAGTTTTATAGTTTTATATATACATATATAGTCAAATAATGCCTTCTCTAGTGGGGGGAAGAGCAGGAGGAAGTTACTTGGGTATTTAATGTAACCAACACAAAATTAAATGAGTAAATTTTAATTTTAAAAAAGTGCTTATTGATTAACCAAATGCAGTACATTAGAAGAGCGATGAATTTGGAATCAGAGAACCCATGTTCAAATATCAGAGAAAAATAAGAACAATGGGCACACAAAAAGCAACCTCAGTCTCACTCTCAGGGTGACTAAAGGTGGCAAGCCTCACTGTTGGTGGATTCCATCATGGCAGACAGACCTAGAGCTTCCTGAGCAGCCTCTTTCTAGAATGTTGGTTGCCTCCAGGCTCCTTCTAGACTTTGGTCTTTTGTTTTGAGCTCTGAGAAAAAAGGGAAGAAAATATTTTTCTCCTAACTCCCTTTGGCCTCTCCTCCCACTTGGCATATCTCTGGCCTAATCCCCCTCCTTGCTGGGCTGACTCTGCATGGCAGCCAACCTGCTGATTTCCAAAAGGGAGCATTTTAAATATTGAAAGGAATCATGTTATGGCTAGAGGCAAAAAGGGGTTTAGGAGACCAAACTGCTGATTAAATACAGTTAGCACTAGGACTAAGGTGGCAGCTGCCCACACAGGTTCCTGCCAAGCAAGTCACATTTACTTTCTGGGCAAAGCAATCTTTGAGAGCTGGTTCTTGGCCTCCTAAGGGCAGCCAACCCTCCACCCCTATCCCCCACCCCAAGAAATCAAAAGGCGTAATAATAACAAAATCTCATCCTCATGCAGTGCTGTAACGTTTACAAAGGTCCTTTCTCCTAATCCCCAGTTATGTATTATTATTCCCATTTTGCAGCTAAAGAACCCAAGTCTTGGGGAGTAAAGTGATTTCCAAGAGTCATGGGGATAAGAAATGCCACCAGTGTGGTGTCCAAGAAGGTCTCTGGAGAAAGTGTACACATAACTTCCCACATCCCCACCTCAGTGCTCTGCTAAGTTTTTCCCTGCCCCCTTTCTTCCTGCCCACTCAGCCAGTCCCCTTCATCCTGCTGCTCACCCAGAAAGGTTTAATTTCCTGGTTGAAAAGGGGTTTATGCAGCCTCCTGCCAGCTCCCAGCTGCCACCTTGCTGAATACAAAACCTCATTCTGCAGGGGACTAGGGGGTGGGGATGGTGGCATACTCACCTACAGGACAGGCCAAAACTCATGTCCACCCGTAACACATGTTCTCCAGGGGCTGGAGAGATCTAGGCTCAGCCAGGCTTAGCTGTTTTCCCCTGGACAAACAAATGAACCAGCAGAGGAAGCCTTTGCTTTAGTTTCTCCATCAAAATACATGAGCACCATTAGTTTAAGAAGGTCATATCTGCTGAGAAACAGAAAAGAAAAAGGCAAAGTTGGAAGACAGCCCTTGCATGAAAGAGAGAGTAATTTAAGAAAGTTACTAAAAACTCAGAAATGTATCATTAAAAATGCAATGTACATGGAAGACTCCCGGTGAAGAGGAAAGAAGGCTGGATTCAGAGTTCAAATCTCAGCATTGCCACTTACTGCTTGCATGACTCTGAGGGATTGTCAGAGCAGTTTCAACTTCCACCGCTACTAAGCCGTCATCTTGCCTGGGTGACTTTGACTGACAATTTCTCTAGAGCCATTTCCCCACTGGAAAAATTAGGGGATTTGGATCAACTAACTTATAAGGTCCAGCTTCAAATCTCTGATTCCTAAAATCATTTGAGCCTTACAACAGAATTTTTAGTACTATCACCCTCATAAGGCAAATGAAGAAGTGGTGTAGTAGAGTTTGGACTTGGAATCAGAAAGTCTTGGGTTCAAATTCTTCCTCAGATACTATATTATTAAGTTCTCTGAGCCTCTGGAAAATGAGGGAGAAGGGGAGAGGGGCAAGGTTTGGACTCAGTGACCTCTCAGGTCCTCTTCTGATCTAAATCTGATTCTATGATCTCATGACTGGACTATAGATCCAGGAATGCTAAAAGGCAGGGATGGAATTAGCTTTGCCTTCTGGCTCCTCGAGCTCCCCAGGCCTTTACACTATAACAACTCCTGCAATGAGCTGCAAACATCTTTACACCAGCCATATGGGAAGAGCTGTCAGTAAAGTCATTAATTAAGGAGATCTTCCTCATCTGCATTGCCTACAACAGGAGTTCATTAGTATCTGGAGATCATAGGAGTTGCCCTCTGCTCCAGGGCAGAGGAAAGGGCTGAAGAAATTTATATCTTTCATTTATTATGGTCTCATTGAGAAGCCTCAAATGGGAGTGGCTACCATATTTGAAAATTCAGTTTAGAAGTGTTATGTGCACTGTTATGTTAACATAACAATGCTATGTGCACAGCATTGCAAGGAATACATGAGAAGATGCCAACTCTGCCTTACCATCCTATTAGCAAAGCTAGGATTACATATGTGAGTCACAAGTTCCATGGGTTTAAATCTCAATTTTGTGGTTTATTACCTTAAAACTTTACTTTGGTAGTTTATGTTTATTTAGAGTAGGAACTATCTGTTTTTTGCCTTTCTTTGAATCCCCAGTGCTTAGCACAGTGCCTGTCACATAGTAGGTACTTAATAAGGTTTGATGATTAATTGAAGTCACAATTTCTCTAGGCTTCTGTTTATTCACCTGAAAATGAAAGGGTTGGACTAGACAGATAACCACTGAAGGGTCCCCCTTCCAACTCTAAAACCAAGAACAAGACTAGCTGACTATGTAGTTTAGAGAAGGGGAAGATAGTATAGGTTGAAGTTATCAGGAAAGGGCTTCTGGAGGAGATAGTAAATGAGCTGGGTTCTCTACCATTCTCAATTGCCTCATTTGTACATTAATTGGATTGAAGTAGATGATATCTAAGGCCTCTTCCAGATCTCATGATGAATGGAGTTTTTGTGGGATAGGCAAAGAATCCCAAAGGATTTGGGGAATAGCTATAAATGTAGAAGAAGACCAGAATTTCAAAGGAATCCAAGAAAATAAATGGCAATTATCTCAGATGGCTGCAACAAAACCTCAAAATCTGAGCAATAAGTAAGAAAAGCTAAAGATCTAATACAAGAAGATAAATTTGATCTTGCAAAGACTGGAACCTATGACTGGACTATGTCTTTGCAAGGATATCTCTTATTCCAAAGGAGAAGAATAGATTAAAAAAAAGATGGTAGAGCATCATTACATATTGAGAAAATATATTCATACACGGAAATTCATTTTTAACATTTATATTCCATGTAGTGGTACACTTAATTTAAACTGGCCATCAGCTAAAGGTCTTGGTAAGACCAACACAGAGGTAAAAACAGAAATGTTATTGACATCACCATAAGCTACAACCCACACAGACAAGAGGAGGAAATAGATGAGAAATGACACAAGCCTGGATAGTCATGTGAGACTTCAATTATCTGGAAATCTGGTAGAGTTCTCTCTCTTTTGTATGTGCATCTCTATAAAAAAACAGAACAGTTAATAAATGTTGGCTTTAAATATGATTTTATCCTACAAAAGGTGAAAGAAAGAATGAAAAGAACCACTTTTCTCAACCCAATTCTTACCAAAAAGAAGAAACTGGATGCCAAAATAAAAATGATGGAAATCTTGCAAAGAAGTGGCTCTTCCATCTCAGAATTTGTGAAAGATGTCTAGAAACTAGGGAGAACTCAAAATATATCCAGCAAAAGATTCTGGATGAGCATATTTCAAAACATTCAGAGACTGGATAGGTATGAACCTGTGGTCCAAGTTTTACAAAAGAAATCATCCCATCCAGGAGGGAAGAGAAGGTCTCGAAAAAATGAAATTTTTAGGAATTTTCTGACAAAATAAATGTGGATTTGTATGGAATTCACTCATCAATCTAGATTTTTTTTTAATGTACATACAGTAGAAAGACTTTCAGGAAGTGATACAAAATGGAGTAAGCAAATCCAAGAAAATAATATACATGGTGATGATGTTAACAAGTGGAAATGACAACAGTTACAAAATAATAGAAAGTACATATATATATATATATACATATATATATATATATTTTGCAGAATTACAAAGAACAGACATGGCATCAAAGAAGAGATATGAGAGGACACCTACATCTCCATATACACATTGCTTTACAGAGGAAGGAGGTCCAAGAATGTGGAATAGTACATATATTTTCAGGATATTAATCAATTTTGCTAATTTTTTCACAACTTTTCTTTTTTTGTTAATTTTTTTAAAAATATAGGATGGTTTTCTGGGAGAGATAAGTGGGAGAAGGAATATTGGGAGGAACTTAGGTGTTATAAAAACAAAGGATATCACTAAAATTCATTTTTAAAAAAGGTATACACAAAAGATAAAATCAAGGATGGGTAACAGAGACAAAAAAATTATATATTTCTATCAGAATTCTAAGACTGAAATGAACTGAGGCTGGCTAGGAATGCTAAGAACAAGAATTGGAAAGGATAACAATATTCAAGATAAGAACCTTAAGGAAGACTTCAGGGAACCTTCAGAAGTGCCCTGTACTAAACATTTGGGATGACTAAAATGATAACTGATGATAGAGTAGAAAGAACTACTTAGCTCTTGTTTTGCCTCTTTTCTTTGCCAAGAAAGATAATCTTTGGGCAGAAAGGGTAGAATGAAAGTGGCTAACAGAGAACTAAAACCTCACATAAGTAAGGAGGTAGTAAGAGAGCACTTGGCTGTTTTTATCAAGTTACTGGGTCCATTTGACCTGCATTACAAGGTATTTCAAGAACTAGCAGATGGGTATGTTACATTACTTTTAGTCATTTACAAAAAAATCAAGGTGAATAGGAGAGGTAGTACAGAATGAGTGAAGGATAACTACTGCTAAAAAACAAAACAAAACAAAAAAAATTAATAAAAAAAGAAGAGAGCAGAGGTCAATGAGCTATACTTTTATTCTGGGCAAAATTCTAAAATGTATTACTAAAAAGATCAAGAACAGGTCATGTCAAACTAACTTCATTTCTTCTTTGGACAGAATTATTAAATTGGTTTTGGGGGAAAATATTACAATAATAAGCATTTATCTAGAAATTTAAGGCTTTCAAAACACTACAAATATCATCTTCTTTGATGAAATGTATGTACATATAGTTTACTTACATCTTATCAAGAAGTTTGATAAAATATATCATTTTAGAAAGGATGGCAAGGTACAGTCCAGTTAGTAGAATAATCACTTTCTACAAACTATTTGGGGAGGGATGGGGAATGGGAGGCACAGAGAGTGCAGTAATGGACAGAGTGTTGGGCCTGAAGTCAGAAAGCCTAATCCTCCTGAAATCAAATATGGTCTCAGACACTTTCTTGCTATGTGACTCTGGGCAAGTCACTTAATACTGTTTGCCTCAGTTCATTTATAAAATAATCTGGAGAAGGACGTGGCAAAATGCCCTCCAGGAGCTTTGACAAGAAAACCCCAAAAGGGTTTTTTATGACCTAAAAGAAGTTACAAAGAGTTGAATACAACTGAATAATCACAACAAAAAACTCATTTGACCCCAATACTGAAGAAGAAAGGCATTATACATGAGATATAGATTAATTACAGCTGAATCAATAAGATAAAGAGATAGAACTCCTTTGTACAAGGTAAAAAGTTCATGGTTTAACTCCACAGAATTTTAAAACTCTGAGTTCTTGTCAGGATCCCTATCTACCATCTACTCCATGGGCATCTTTTTCCTTCCTTATCTCTGCCTCCTGACTTCACTAGTTTCCTTTGAGTCTTAACTAAAATCCCAACTACTTCAAGAAATCTTTCCATATTCCCCTTAGTGTTAGCTTCCCTCTGAGATAATCTCCGATTTATCTTGTTTTATTTATACATACTTGTTTCCATGTTGTCTCCTCCATTAAATCCTGAGTCCTTGAGAGCAAAGGATTGGTTTTACCTTTCTTTGTATACCTAGCACTTAGCACAGTGCCTGATGCCTAACAGGTGTTTAACAAATGCTTATTAACTTGACTTGACTTTCCTGTGACAGCAAAGACAAGTGTGCACAAAGGCTTTTTGACACTGGCATTGGTAATCCAACAAAACGATGATTCGGTATGACTCCACCACCAAACAACAACCTTGAAAGAGAAAGTAGAGGAAAAGGAAGAGAGGGGAATGGAGGAATTGGGGAAGTTTGAGGACATACAATATGTGGTACTGAGAACCACAGGATAGAAAAAGCAAGATGTCCAACCACACACCCATAAAAGCCACTGGTAACCCTACTAGAGGCCATCTTCTCTCATAGAGTTTTAGCAGAGCAAAGACCCAGGACTGGACTGTCAATTCCCATGTTCTCAAATGTGAGAAGCCTGAGATTACCCAGCTGCTTTAGCCTCTGGAGGGTGAGCATTGGACATCAAAGATTGAGTGACTAGGGATATTAGAGAAAAGGTGAAACATTAAAATATCAAGAGAAAAATCTTAGATTAAAACCTAGTGTAAAAATAGATAAACCATCAAAGAGAATCCTAAAAACAAAAGGAAGAATGATTAAAATGTCAAAGAAAATCCAAAATACTCTGAATAAATGCTATCAATTGTTTGTGGTTTTATTGATTTTTTTTTTGCAGAAACCTGCGATTTCATCAGTATATAGAGCTTCCCTGAGTAGGGTCCACTCAAAATGCAGATGAGTACCTTCTTAATAAATTATTGTCAGAGCCTGAGGCATTCATAGGTCAAGTGGCTTGGCAGATACAGAGTCAGTATGAGTCAGCTAGGTCTTGAACCCAAGTCTTCCTGACTGAGATCAGCTCTTTATCAAAAACTATTGAAATATTGTAATATGAGGTGAAATGAACCGTATTGCTGTTGAGGCAAATCTGTGTACTCCCCAGAGATCACACAATAGCAAGAAATTCCAGAATGGTTCAAAAATGAAGGAACACCCTTAAAGGAAGGATTTTGGAATGAATTTAGGTCAGAAATGCAAATTAGCAATGTAGAATTTTTAAAACATACATAAAGAATGGAAATTGAATATGTGTTAAGAGTATCTTCAAAGAAGTTACTCTGAGACGAATAACAGGCTTAAAACATAAAAATACCTATGTGAAAGAAATTAGGCAAAAGAGAAGCAAAAGGCAGCAATGTTTACAGAATACAGGACATCTTTACAAGCCAAAGGAATTGACCTTGAAGACAGAATGCATAGAGATAACTTAAGGATAATCTACCTCAAAGCACATAAATAAAAACCTCTGATTGCCACAATGCAAAAAATCATCCAAGACAACTATTCAAAACTTCTGAACACAAAACAAAGTATCAATTAAGAGAATTCTTATATTTTTAGGAGAAAAAAATAACCCTTACAACAAACTTCAAGACATTTAGTGGTTAAGTATAATGATTTCAATAATGACGACCAACAAAACTGCAAGCATGCAGGAGAAAGAATTTAAGTATAAGGCAATTAAAATAACATAAGATTGTTCTGCATTCAGGAGAAAATAGAGAAGAGAATACTTCAAAAAGGAAAGATCTTAAGCTGCAACCCCAAATGACATATTCTAAAAACCTGAGGCATTTGAGGCATTCTGAAAAACAGAATAAAATGAAACACAAAACACATGGGAGCTGATTATATGATTTTCAAATACTCAAACCTCTAAACAACAGAAGGAAGCATAAGAAAAATAAATAAGTATAATTATCAAAAAAAGACTAAGTAATGAAATCAATTTTCTCATGTTTATAGGTTTTTACATTTTTATTATTGTACTACTATATTATGTAATTAAAAACCATAAACAAGAACATAAGTTTAATTTAGGCATTTTTATTCATCTGTCTCTCCTTGTCCACTAAATACGTATCTACAGTCAGGCAAAATGTATTCCCACAATAGCTATATCCTAAAATCTATGTACCTTAAATTCATCTCCTCCCTGTGGTTGAAAAGGGGCATGTTTCATCTTCAGGCTTCTAAACTCTTGTATTTCATACTGTTCATCAGAGTTCTAAATTTTTCAGATTTGTAGTTCTTTATTATATTGTTCAGAATATATAAATTGTTCTGCTCACATCTCTATGCATCAGTTCAGAAAAACCATCACAATTTCTTCTGAAATTGTCCACTTCACCATTTTTATGGCACCATAAAATTCCATTGTATTCATACACAAATATGGTTTGGTCACTCCCCAGTAGAGGGAACTTCCACTCAGTTTTGCATTTGAAACTCCCTCAAAAAAAGCTGCTATCAATATTTTTGTACATATGTATTCTTTTCCTCTTTTTTTTTTCCCCCTGGGGAGCATAGGACTAGCTGGGTCAAAAGGTATACACAATTTGGCAAGTTTCTAGGCATAGTTCAAAAAACATTTTTTTAAGAGAAAATATGGAGCAAAGTGGGCTAGACAATAGCACAAGCGGAGTTGTTTTGAATTGGTCGAATAGCGGAGCCCAAAGAGTTGTTATTATGGTTTCATGCCAACTACTGAAGATGCCCTCTAGTGGACTGTCTTAGGGATCTGTGCTTGACCCTGTGCCATTTAACATTTCATAATGATTTGGATAAAGTTATAGTTGCCATACTTATCCAATTTGCAGATGACACAAAGCTCTGAAGGGTAGCTAGCCCATTAGAGGACAGAGTCAGTATCCAAATATATCTCATCAGGCTAGGATATTGAGCCAAAATCAATAAAATAAAATTTAATAGGAACAAACGTCCTATTTAAGGAACATAAACATTGCTCCATAGAGCTGGAAGGGACCTCAGTGGCATCTAGTCTTACTCCCTCATTTTACAGATGGCAAATTGTGACCCACGGACATTAGGGGACTTCCCCAAGGTCACATAAGAAGAAAGTTATCAAAAGCAGAATTTGAATATAATTTTAAAGACTCATCGATATAAGTTGAAATCTTCCTTGGACCCTTACTGGATATGTGACCCTAGACAAGTCACTTAACCCTATTTACCTCAGTTTCTTCATCTGTAAAATGAGCTGGAGAAGGAAATGACAAATCACCCCAATATCTTTGCCAAGAAAAGCCCAAATGGAGTCAGGAAGAGTTGGATACAAATGAAAATGACCAACTAATAGCAACAACCTCTGACTACTTACTATAGGGCCAATATATTTTCCTATCTTATACAAATTCAAATAATCTTCCTGACAAATGCAAGTTGGGGGAGGCATGACTAGACAAGAGTTCATCTGGAAAAGATATGGGGCTTTTACTGAATTGAAATCTTAATAAAAGTCAATATTGTAAGGAATCAAGAAAGTTAATTAACCATTAGGTTACATTCAGAAAATCACAATGGCCAGGATGAAGGAGATGAAAATCCTACAGTACTCTTTCCTGTTCAAGTCACTTTTGGAATATTGAAGTATTATGTTTAATCACAAAACTGTATGTCACATTTTAGGGAGGATGTCAGTAAATTAAAGAATATTGAGGATGGTGATGGGCAGTCATAGTGGTAAAGGAACTAAAGTTCTTGCTATATGAGGATCAGGTAAAGGTACTGAGGATTTCTTTGTGTGGAAAAAAAATAGTGGAGAAAGAGGAGGAAGAGGAGGAGGAAAAGAAGAAGAAGAAAAAGAAGGAGAAGGAGGAGAGGGAGAAGAGATTATTAATATTTGTATAGCATTTTAAGGCTTTCAAAGCACTTCACAAATATCTGATTTTATCCTAACAATCTTGAGAGGTAAGTGATATTGTTATCCCCATTTACAAATGAAGAAACTGAGGCAGACAGAAATTAAGTGACTTCTCCAGGGTTACAAAGCTAGTAAGTATTGGAAGCAGAATTTGAACCTAGATCCAGTACTCTAATAGCCATTCCCTGCTACCTCTCTACCTATGGAAAAGGGACCAGACTTGATCTTCTTGGCCCCAGAGGGGAGAACATATATGAAATGAATGGAAGCTGAGGAGGAACAGATTTAGACTCAATAAAAGTAAATTCTTCCTAACAGTGGAGCTCCCCAAAAAGCAGAATGCTATGCCCCAATTAGGAAATTGACGCCCCCTCAACTAGAAGGACCTAGAGTCCTTTAGCAATGACTAGATGGCTACTTATTAGGTGCCGCGTTGAGCAAATGTGTGCTTAGGCTCGAGGGAGACAGAGCTAGCTTCCGAGTTCCCTTCTCATTCTCCGCAGCCTGTGATACGGAGAGAACTGGATTAGGGGGAGGGGGCGTAGACTAGCAGATAATGTAGAGCAAATGTAAATGTTGTGAGGAGGTCTGAGCCCGTCAAACGCCACGCTAGGAGAGAGGCTCGGCTTGAGCAGTCTGACCTGGGTTTATTTGCTAGGAAGAACGTGTCCTTTGTATTGACGAAAGTGATTCCTGTTTGTTTCTCTGGGGCGAGCATTAAAGCTTTTGCTCCCTTCAGTGACCTGCTTTGTGTTTGACAGGCGCGCTGGGGGAAGCCCTAGGTTGCTTGTTTCTGGAAGGAGATTTCAATAGGACCCCAAAGTCTGGGTGTTGAGCAGGCGAGTATTCCAGCTGGCAGCCCTATAAAAGCCAGTGGCAGGAGGCATCGTCTCCAGCTATTTTTAGTTATGAATTTACTTTTGTTGTTATAAACTGACTTACAAGATACTAATGCTGGCACCGAGCAGGCAACAAAGAGCCACCGATTTTTCATTCCGTGCCATCCCCCCTCTTTGTAGGCTCAAAGGAACATCAAAAATGATCTCACTTTCTTGTTCACAAACGCTACGGAACACTCTCCCCACCAACTCCTGATCGCTCTGGAGCCCATCAGCCTTTCCTCATCATGCACTCGACTTGCCTCCATAGACCAGCTCAACGATCCATTCAAAGGGTCCCTGGTCACAGGGGAGAGGAAGCATTTTAGTTATGGTCAAATGGTTTGCCAGAAAACCCTGGTTACAAACAGGCATTTGGAAAGCGCTGGTTCCCCACTCGCTCAAAACCCATGTTTCAGGTGGTCTGTCTCCCTCCAAACACCAGAGGTGCTACCCTCCAGCAGGCATAGAGGAAATGCTCTAGAAGGGGCAGCTGGGTGGCTCAGTGTATTGAGAGCCAGGCTCAGAGATGGGAGGTCCTGGGCTAAAATCTGTCCTCAGACACTCCCTAGCTGTGTGACCCTAGACAAGTCCCTTAACCCTTTTTGCCTCAGTTTCCTCATCTGTAAAATGAGGTAGAGAAGTAGGATTTTGTCAAACCACTCCAATATCTTTGCCAAGGAAAAAGTCAAATGGGGTAATAAAGAGTCAGACATGACTGAAATGACTCAACAACAACTATGAAATCTCAAGAAACAGAAATCAGTAATGTATTAGAGATAGCTATGTGGCAAAGTACATAGAGTGCTGGGCCTGACTAGAGTGAAGAATACTTGAGTTCAAATTCAGCCTTGGACATATACTGGCTATATAATCCTGCTTAACTCACTTAACCCTGTTTGCTTCAGTTTCCTTAATCATAAAATGAAGACATTTAATAGCACCTATTTTCCTGGGTTGTCTCGAGGATCAAATGAGATAATGTTTGTAAAGTACTTAGCATAGTACTTGGCCCAGAGTAAGCATTTTATAAGTCCTTCCTTCCTTCCTCCATCCCTGTCTTCTTTCTTTTCTTCTTTCCCTCCCTCCTTCCTTCTTTTATTCCTTCCTCTTTACATCCCTTTCTTCCTTCTCTCCTCCCTTCCTCCCTTCCACCCTTCCTTCTTTCCTTCCCTTTTTCCTTCCTTCCCTCTATCCCCTTCTTCTTTCTCTCCTTCCTTTTTTCCTTTTCTCCTTCCTTCCTCTTCCTCCCTCCCTTCCTTTATTACTTCTTTCCCTCCTTCCTTCCTTCCCTTTTTTCTTCCCTTCCTTTTTCCCTCCCTCCCTTCTTTCTTTCATCCCTAATGTAGCTAAAGGGTTTATTATTAGTATACAAATTACTGGTTGAATATACAGTCAGACTAAAAGGACAGAATACATGTGCTTCAGGGGCAGCTAGGTAGCTCAATGGATTGAGAGTCAGGATTGAGAGATGAGAGATCCTGGATTTGAATCTGACCTCAGACACTTTCTAGCTGTGTGATCCTGAGCAAGCCACTTAACCTTCATTGTCTGGCTCTTACCATTCTTCTGTCTTGGAACTAATATGAAATATCGATTCTAAAATAGAAGGTGAGGGTTTAAAAAAAAGATATATACTTTTACTTTACTGGCACCCTTATCTTCCACTATTGTCTGATTCTGGGAAATGAAGCAATACACATAGCCACAACTGAGGAAATTGGTTCTATTGAAACTATAGGCTGATTCAGGCTGATTCAAGGTGGTTAGGCTCTATGAGGGTTTACCCTAAAGTAAACAAAGGGAGCTAGAGCTTTTTCCAAGTAGACCAATTTAAGGTAAGAAGTTCCCAAGTGCCTTTTAATATTCACATCATGAATAAGTTGGATAGTGATAAAGAGAGGGGACCTTTGTAGGCTCAGGCTGTACTCAACGATTCATCAGTCTTTCTAGTTCTAGTTTTTACCTAAACCTATTTCCCTTCCTCCCTTCTCAGAGAAAGGAATTATACTACTCATCTACCCTCAGTTTCTTTACCTGTAAAATGAACTGGAGAAATAAATGGCAAATCATTTTGCCAAGAAAATCCCAATTGGGTTACAAAGACTCAGACACGGCTAAAATGAGTGAACAACTAGTTGGGCAGACAAGACATATCATATACATGAAAAACAAAGAACAACATAGTATAGAGATGACATGCAGTTGGATGCTATCAATTATAAGCACTATGGCAGTTCAGATGAGACAAGGTGATTAGGGAAGTGTTCATGAAGGAAGAAGGGCTTGCACTGGATCAGGTTTGCAATTTCCTTCTCCAGCTTATTTTACAGGTGAAGAAGTTGAGGAAAACAGAGGTTAGGGACTTGCCCAGATCACACAGCTCAAAAGTATCAAAGACCAGATTTGAATTTAGGAAGATAAATCTTCCTGATTCTAAACCCAGTGCTCTATCCATTGTGTACCTAACTGCTCTTTATAATGCGGTTAGCAATGAGAATGTGGTACATTAGGTTGAGGAAGGCATCTATAGTCTTACTTAAAATTTGTGTCTTTCCTAAGGCCAAGAATAGTTCTTAAAAAGCACACAGGGGGTGCAGCTGGGTAGCTCAGTGGATTGAGAGCTAGCCCTAGAGACGGGAGGTCCTAGGTTCAAATCTGGCCTCAGACACTTCCCAGCTGTGTGACCCTGGGCAAGTCACTTGACCCCCATTGCCTAGCCCTTACCACTCTTCTGCCTTGGAGCCAATACACAGTATTGATTCCAAGATGGAAGGTAAGGGTTTAAGAAAAAAAGCACACAGGAGGTGCTAAATAACTGTTTCTTGTATTCCATCATAATAATCATCTCTACATGCCTACAATGTCTACCAAAGGACACTGCTCATGTCAGGAGCTCAGTAAATATGTGTCAAATGAATGAATGAATGAATGAATGAATGAACTCTCATCTCCCAGGTCCTTGAATTAATTTCTCTCTCTCCTTTCATTTCACATTAGACTAGCCTAATGTTACACAAACCCAATTCAAAGAGCCTACGCTTTGCCAACTGTTCTCTAATGCGGCCTGCATCCCATCCTACTAGTGCCAGCCCCAAGAAATGGAGCAAATGTATGACTGTTTGCATCATTTTTATGGTGCTTATAAGAGACTCATAATTAATTTCACAACCTCTCACAGTCCTTTGGGGCATCGACTTGAGCCATCCGCAGAATAAAAAATAATATTACAGTTTTAGGCAAATGGGAAGCCAGCATTATTTGCTTTTCTAACTCCTGCCTTATGAATTTTGGTCTTGACGATGGCATTTCAGAAGCAATTTAAGGAACAGATTATAAGAAGTAACATTTTTAATCTTTAGCACAAATCCAACATGTGCAAGAAAGTGTTAGGTCTGGTGTTTAAATGCTATGTTTTCCAGAGGGATGGGAAGTGCAGCACAATATTAAGCAACAATGGCCCTTGCTGTGTAAACAGCCACAGCCATGAGTGTACCTTTCCCAGTCCTGTCCCACTGATTTCAATGAAATGAGACCAGTGGGCTCTGGGTGGAGGGCAGGAATATAACCAGAGCTGATTTCGAAAGTTGCTGTCTTCACAGTGTGATTGGAGAAGTGCCACCAAGCCTGCTAATACCTAAATCTCTCTACTGCCAGCCTATATTATGTTTGAAATCTCATCGTTAGAGATTCTTTCTTTAACATAAAGAGGTATTCTACTACAGTGCAAGGTCCCTGAAAGAAGTAACCTATAAAGACATTAGACATCAATAGCTCAGTGTAAATAAGTGTTCCAGCACTTAGTTCACTTCAAAACCTTGCCTGTCTGCTGTTGGCTCATCCTGAAGCTCTCCTCAGCCAGCACCTGGAGCCTTCTTGCTCTGGTACATCCAATTATCCCTGTGACTTTCTCTATGTAGAATATCCCTCTATGAGGCCCACCCCTTATCCCATTGGTCAATTCCTCCAGGGGGCTCTTTTTTGTGGAGAAACCCAAGCCAGCCTTCATTCACCTCTAGTCCTGTTCATCATTTTGGGACATCAAAACCATGCTCCCCTTCATGCTTTTTTGCTACCTTTTTCAGTTGTTCTTCCCCCATTAGAATGTAAGTTCCTTGAGGACAAGAACTATCTTTTTGCTTATATGTGTATCCCCAAGACCTAGCAAAGCACCTTGCATTGAATAAGGACTTAATAAACATCTTTCCTTCCTTCCTTCCTTCCTTCCTTCCTTCCTTCCTTCCTTCCTTCCTTCCCTTCTCTTCCCTTCCGTTCCCTTCCGTTCCCTTCCGTTCCCTTCCGTTCCCTTCCATGCCCTTCCTTTCCCTTCCCTTCCCTTCCCTTCCCTTCCCTTCCCTTCCTTCTTTCCTTCCTTTCTTCCTCAGTAGGAGGTTTAGATGTTGGGGTAATGAGAAAAAGCCCACTACATTGATCAAGGGGACATAACTGGTTGTGGGGGGAGGAGTGTATATGGTACAGAGATAACAATAAGGGATGCCAAATGGGTGACACAGTACAATTGAAATGAGACCTGATTTCAAACTCCATTTCTGTTGCTTATTTATTACTTATATGACCTTGAGTAAATTGCTTAATCTCTCTCCCCCTGTTTTTCTCATCTGGAAAATGAAAGTGTAGGACAAAATGACCTTTGAGGTTCCTTTCAACTCTAACTGCAGGATAATAAAACAAAAGGAATGAGAATGACAGTACTCAGGCCCAGTGCTAGGCCTTAGGGGCAGACAGGGAGGACAATGAGAGAAATCACAATTCCTGCCCTCATGGTACCCAATCCTGTAAGAAGAGAAGAAAATAATTTAAAATAAGAAGAATAACCAAAAGATATATAAACACATATGCAGGATAATAAACTCCAAACTATATACAAGATTCCTAAAGGAGGATAGAAGGTGGGCTTAAGTAGAAAAAGATTCCTGGAGAAAGTTTGGCAAAAACTGAATCTTGAAAGAGGTGATTTGTATGGACATCCAAAGAAGAGATGGTAGGGAATCCCAGTCAGGAAAAATGGTTTAGAGATAGCAAGGAGGTGAGGAGGCATGGAGAAATAGAAAAAGCTCTGAGATAGGAATAAAAAGACCTGGGATTAAAGGGGAATAGAACAAAGGTTTATTAAACACTTACTGCATGCCAGGCACTAGGATAAGGACTTTACAAATACTGTCTCTTTAGGTTGAGCCTGACTGCACCATTTCCCTGTAAGACACTGGGACACGTCACTTTCCTTCTCCAAATCTCCTTTTCCTCTATACAATGATAAGATTGGCCTAAATATTCTTTCAATTCTAAATCCTATGATCCAAGGCCATTGGTCAAGATCCATCTCCAGAGTCACAGTCTTATACATGCACTCAACAAATAGTAATGACATGCCTGATTGTGTGCAAAGACATCTGTGCTAGGCATTCAGAGGGATAGAAAGTTTAAATAGACACAGTCTCTGTCCTCATGGAGCTTACCATTAAGCACGAGAAAATGGCATCTACAAAGATAATAAGATATAATATCACATGATTACATACACTAGGGCACTATTCAAGGAAGTGCTCCAAGGGAATGGAAGGGAAAAGTAGATACTGACAAGGGTGATCAGGAAAGACTTTGTGGAGGAGGTGACTTTCATTTGGGGCTTTAAGTGACTAAATTTGAATTGGATTCTATCAGAAGGAATATTTAAAAGGAATCTGAGGCAGCTAGGTAAAGTAGAGGGTCCAGAGTCAGAAAGATCTAAACTCAAATCTGACCTCAACCCTTTAAAAGTTGTTTGACCAGTGAAAGTCACTTGACCTTTATCTGCCTTAGTTTCCTCATTTGTAAAATGGGGATAATAATAGAACCTATTCCCCAGAGTGGTTATAAAGATCAAATGAAAAAAAAGATATAAAAATACTATTAAAATTAGAAATGAGCAGTCCTTCCTCAAAGTTCTCATGACTTTTGAATCTTTCCTCTGCTCAGATAATTATTTTTTTTAATATTGAAAGTAGCCATTCTATTTGAGTTAATGTTATTTATAAAACCCAAAGACATACTTCATAAAACTGGTACAAACTTTTTTTTCCCTGCAATTAGTTTTTGTTCCAAAGACCACAGCTAAGAAATATTGTATAAAAAAAAATTGGATTGCATTCAGAAAAGTACTCTGCTGTTTTAATTTCCAGTTGATAGTATTTACAATGGAAAAAAAGTTACTTTAAAATCTTAGTTAATTTGCAATATTATAGCTATTTGTCTACATGTTTTTTCTTCCTTGCTTAGCTATCAGCTCCATGAGGGCAGGATCGTGTCTTATTATCACCACCATATATTCCAGCACAAGGCTTTGCATGCAGTAGACACTTGATAAATATGATTTGAGTCAGATTGACTAAGATGATTACTCCACCTGCTGCTAGACCCCACTCCCAGGGGGTGTCTGATTAGTGGGGAGAAGGCCAAGAGATGATTATGAGATGGTTTGTCTATCTAACTCATGTGACAGCATAAAAAATACTCCTATTACACCTATTTACACAGTAAATAAAGCTCCCAGGGAGATTGTTGGGTCTTGGGCTGAAAGAGACCTTAGAGATATCCAGTCCAGTGCTCTCATTTTACATGAGAGGAAACTAAATCCCATCCCTGGGACTTCATTTGCCTAATTCACACAGGTAATAAGTGGCAGAGTCAGAATCTGAACCCAACTCTTCTGACTCCAAATCAATTAACAAGCATTTATGTAACATCTGTTCCATTCCAACCATTGATTTTAAAAAGTGAAGAAATCCTGCCCCCGAGGAGCTTACATTCTCCTTCTTCACTATATTTACATTCCTCCCCACAGCCTATATAATTAATGCCTAAGCTTAAGACCTATATATGGGCAGTTTCTGATGAATTCGCAAGGCTTTTGCAAAGGCAAGTACCTCAATAATTACGCTCTTTCTACGGGAAATGAGCATTTATGGCTCTGTGCATATTAAAGTTAAGTATTGTCAGCAGTAAAAATCCCATGGCATTAACTGGCCACAGCATCTTATTACAAAAATTACAGCATAATCTTAATTATTCCCTTTCTATTTAGACGACTATGAAGTTTGCTTTAAGAAATTGGGTTTTGTGCAGCACAGTTGTTAAATTGCTCATTTTGTATCCGATAAGACGTTATCCTCCAGTTGTAATTCTTTTCAAGAACACGCTGTATTAGAAGTTGCTCCAGTAGGCATGCCTCTTCCAAATTAAATGAGGATGATAGATGTCTTATTGTCTAACTCTGCAATGGTAAACATCACACACATGTTCCCCTCAGGGTCCCCCAGGACATCATTCAAGCCGACTACATGTCATCTCAGCATTTAATTTTCATGTGAACATTTCTAATGAGTTCTTGGGGAAAGAGTAACTTCCATCTATCAGGATTTCTCATTTAATATGTCCCTGCTTATAGGATCATGAATTTAGAACTGGGAAGGATCTTAGAGGTCATCTCACCCAACCCTCTCCTTTTACTGAAAGGAAAACTGAGACCCACAAAGATTAAGTGACTTCCGCACAGTCACACAGGGAGTAAATGCTGGAGCCAGGATTCATTCCCACATCTGCCAATTCCAGCTATTACCATGGCACCAAGATATTTCTTTAAAAAATGAAACATAAATTTAAAGTTAGAAGAATGAATGGATGAAAAAGCCTTTGTGGTTGTTGTTCAGTTTGTCCAACTCGTCATGACCCCGTTTGGGTTTTTTTTGGTAGAGACACTAGAGTGGTTTACCATTTTCTTCTCCAGATCATTTTACAGATGAGGAAATTGAGGCAAACAAGATTAAGTGATTTGCCCAGGGTCACACAGCTAGTGCCTGAGGTCATATTTGAATTCATATCTTTCTGACTCCAAGCCTAGCACTCTATCCACTGAATCATCTAACTGCCCCTTACTATGTGCCATGTACTGTGCTATATGTTAGAGATAAAAATAGGGAGAAATATCCCCTGTGCATTCTTTTTAAAAATTAAATTTTATTTTCTTCATTTACACAAAGAAACAATTTTTAACAATTGTTCCCTGACATTTTGTGTTTCAGATTCTCTCCTTTCCCTCCTGGTGGTAAATAGTCTGACAGAGGCTATACCAGGGCTTTAACACAATTCACATTTCCATATTCCCCATATCATGGCTGAAGACACATATCACATATACAATAAAAAACTCGTGAAGGAAATAAAAGATAGCATGCTTTGATCTGCAATAAAATTTCAACAGTTCCTTCTTTGGCTTTGAATAGCATTTTTTTTTAATCATGAGTCACTACTGGGGTTATCTTGGGGCCTTATTTTGCTTATAATTGTTTAGATTTTCAGTTCTTAGTTGATCATCATATGATATTTCTGTTACTATATATACTATTCTCCTCGTTCTGTTCACTTCACTTTGCATCACTTCTTATATTTCCAGGTTTTTCTGAACTCACCCTGTTTATCATTTTTTATGGTGCAATAGTTTTCCATTATAACCATATATTACAGCTTGTTCATCCATTCTCCAATCAATGGACAATCCCTCAGTTTCCAATCCTTTGCCACTATAAAAGGATCTGCTAAAACACATTTTTTTACAAGTGGGTACTTTCCCCTAATCTCTGATCCCTTTGGGATGCAAACCTAGTAATGACATTGCTGGATCAGAGAGTATGTATAGCTTTATGGCCCTTTGAGCATGGTTCCATATTGCTCTCCAGAATGGCTCTATCAGTTCGTAGTTCTACCAATAGGGTTTTAGTGTCCCAATTTTCTCACATCCCTTCCAACATATATTACTTTACCTTTATTATTTTCCTTTTTGGCCTTATTAGCCACTCTGGTAGGTATAAATGGTATCTCAGAATTGTTTTAATTTGCACTTCTCCAACCAATAGTGATTGGGAGCATTTCCTTGTGTGACTATAATTTTAATTTCTTCATCTGAGAGCTGTCCGTCCATATCTTCTGACCATTTATCAATTGAGGTATGTTTTGTATTCTTTTAAATTTGGCTCAGTACTCTAATATTTGAGAAATGAGATCTTTGTCAGAGATACTTGCTATAATTTTTTTTTGTCATTTCCCTTCTCATCTTAGTTGTATTGGTTTTGTTTATACAGAAACTTTTAAATTTAATGTAATCAAAATTACTCATATCATTTTTCATAATATTCTCTATGTCTTGTATGCTCATAAGGCCTTTCCTTATTCATAGGTCTGACAGGTAAACTTTTCTGTGTTCCCCTAATTTATTTATGATATCTCCTTTTATCTCTAGATCAAGTATCTATTTTGACTTTATCTTGGTGTATGGTAGGAAGCATTGGTCTATGCCTAGTTTCTACCATATTGTTTCCAGTCTTCCCAGTAATTTTTGTCAGACAGTGAATTCTTCCCCCAATAGGTTAGATCTTTTGGTTCATTGAACACTAGGTTATCATGATCATTAACTAATGTGTGTTTATTTCCTTACATTCCTTTCACAAAGGAGGGAACTGTCAGTTCAGAGAAAGGAAGTGGCCTTTCCAATTCCATAGTATCTCAGGGCCCAGTTAGAACTTGAATTCCAGGCTTCTGACTAACTCTGAAACTCCAACTCTACATGCTAACCTATAGTTTCAATGGCTTCATTTAGACCAGAGCTGATTCAGAACTCAAGGATATTTTGTTCCTGGCAACTCAATGAGAATTTTGTTGCTGTTCAGTAGTTTTTTGTCATCTCTTATTCTTCCTAATCTCATTTAGAATTTTCTTGGAAGAGGTACTAGAATGGTTTATAACTTCCTTCTGCAAGTTATTTTATAGATGAGGAAAATGAAGTCAATGGGGTCAAGTGCCTTGCCCAGGTCACATAGCTAAGTGACAAAGGTTAGATTTGAACTCATCTTCCTGGGCCTCAGAGGTTGAACTCAGTGATCTCTAAGGTCTCTCCTAACTCTAAATATATGATCTTGAGCATTTCCCACAAACCTTAGAATACATAATTTGCTTCCAGGGGGGAGGGACCATGCTCTTGATCCTTATTCAAGGATAGGTTGTTTGCCCCTGGTCCATCATTTGGTCCCCATGACAGCTTTGGCTGTGTCCCAACCAAGAAGTCACCTCGAAGATATAGAAAGCCATCTTTCCTCACTCCCTATAACCAACAGAATGAAGGGCTCCCATTTAACCCCCTACTCAATTTACCAAGGAGGAAGCAAGGCTGA
The DNA here is from genome assembly GCF_027887165.1 of Monodelphis domestica. NCBI lineage: Eukaryota > Metazoa > Chordata > Mammalia > Didelphimorphia > Didelphidae > Monodelphis > Monodelphis domestica. Next base: position 439,653,142 of record NC_077227.1, on the reverse strand, counting down.
ATTTATAGGAATGTGCTCTGAGAATTGCAAAATAATTCCCATTTGGTCCAGGGCTCTTTATAGTACTAGGGAAGTCACTGGGCTAATTTTCAAAGTTCCTAGACTGATTGTTGAGGATTCTTTCAATATAGTGTAATCAATTAATCAGTCTACAAATATTTATTAAGCCCCTACTATAATGCCAGGCATTGTAAGAAGCATCAGGGATACAAAGACCAAAACAAAACTATCCCTGACCTCAAAAAGATTGTATTTTATCAGAACAGATAACCTTCATATGTGTGTATATCAGATATAAGTATAAATACATATGTATAATTTATATATGCTTACATATAATATATAAATAACTATATCAGATCTATAAAATAATTACAAGAAATGGTGCATTTGTAGTCAGAAAATCTGGGTTTGAATCCCCATTTTGCTACTTAATAGCTGTGTGGCAGACCCTATCCCCTCTCTGAGTCCTCTTTACTCATCTCTGAACTGAGGGGAGCTGATCTCTAAAGTCCTTTCTACCTCTAAATCCTATGCCTTATGCCAAGATGTACAAATCATTTCTTTTCTCTTCACTTCATTCTCTATTGCTTTCTTGTCCTCTGCTTTGTGGTTTGGTCAAGTCCCATGAAAGTGCTCAGAGCTAAAAATCTGGAAATCCAACCTCGGTCATAGAATCCTAGGCTCTAAAACTAGAAGGGATCTGAGAGCTCATGTCTAACCTATCCTTAAAAAAAAAAAAACCCTATCCTTCTGTCTTAGAATCAATATAAATCCAATGCAGAAGAACAGTGAGCGGTAGGCAATTGGAGTTAGGTGACTTGCCCAGGGCCACACAGCTAGGAAGCATCTGAGGTCAAATTAGAACCCAGAACCTCCCATCTCTAGGCCTGGTTCTCTGTCCACTGGCCTTCCTAGCTACCCCCTAACCCATTCATCTTACAGATAAGTAAACTGAGTCCTAGAGAAGAGAAGTGACTTTCCAAAGATCCCCAGCAGTAGTGTTGGAATTCAAATCCGTATACTCTGATTCCAAATCCAGAACTCTTTCTTCTGTATCTGAATGAATCAAAACTTCATTAGAAAACAAAGCTGATATATGTGATGTCTTCTTTTACAACAAGAGGAATGTGGGAATTAAATTGCATGACAACACTGGAATAACCTATATCAGATTGTTTACCAGATAGGGAGGGGGGAAGAAAGGGAGGGAGGAAGGAAGGGAAAAAAAATTGGACTGCAAACAGTTAGAAAGCAATCGTTAAAAAATTGTTTCTACATGTAGTTGGAGAAAAAAGAATAGAAAGTGAGGGGAGAAAAGCACAAAGCTAAGTCTGGGGTCAAGCATCCACAGCAGTATATACAGCGTTTGAAATTGTCATAGGATGTAAATAGCACAATAGCCAAAGTGGAAAATGGGGTCAGTGATGAAGAGCTAAAGAAACTTTGGCTAAAGGCCAAAGTTACTACCATTATAAAGGTGGGATCTAGGGGGCAGAAGAATATATTTTCACATGCTTCTTGAATGTATGAGTATATATATATATGTGGTTTGAATTCTTTATTGAACCTATGATTTTATCATTGTACTGAGTTCCAGAAGAACTCTCTCTACCAATGCAGGTTGGCACCTTCTTGACAAATTTTCTTAAAGAATAGCCTGGCAGAGGTTAAGTGAATCACCCAAGGTGATACAGCAAGGCTGTAAGAGAGGCAGAGATTGAATCCAGATCTTTCTGACTCTCAGGCCACCTCACCATCCAGGACCCCACCATGCCACCTCATATTGGGTTTTCTATTACCCTGTGTTGTCCAATAAACACTGGTGTTCAAACAATTCTGTAAAATTCCATACCTTGAAATCTTGAATCTGGCTAAGTCATTTACCTAGAGAAAGATCTCATTAAACCTTTAGGTCTATAGAGGGATAATGTACAAGGGATGGGGAGCAGTCATGAGCTCAGATACTATTCTTAGATACCAAATCATGAAATATTAAAATGAGGGCTCCTCCTTGATACTTGAAAGAGGCAAACTAGGACTAATGAAAGAAAATCTTCCCTCACACAAGGGGAATAAACTTATATGAGGCATTACCCAAAGAGGTCATACGAGCTGAAGATATAAATAGCTTTAAAAAAAAGGTTTAGATAAATCCCTGGATGATGGATCCAAAATAGATTATTAAACAGCATTAGGAATATTTAACACGCATATCAAAGGCTGTGTGACTCCACAAGAGCTATTCTAAATTCCTTCTCTTTCACCTCCTTCCCCCTCCTTCCTGTAGAGGACCTTGACTCCTACTGACTGAGAAAGCAGAGACCATCTGTCGGATAGTCCCTCTTCTCCTTTCACTAAACCTCAAAATCCTTCCACTTCTCATCAACACTTATTTCTTCCTCCTTTGCTCTAGTCTCTAATGGAGAAGGGGGCCTTTTCTTTGAAAATGCTAACTAACCCCTCCACTTGCTCTGCCAACTCCTATTCCTTCTGGGAACTTCAATCAGTTTAAATCATTGCTTCCCCTTATCTCACATTCAGGCTCTCCTTATCCACTGGCTCCTTCCCTGACAGCTACAAATATGCCCAGTTCTCTATGCTTAAAAAAACACCTTCACATAACCCTACCATTCCCTCAAACAAGCATCTTTTATCTTGTAGCCATTCTCCTAGAAAGGTTCTTCTGCACTCATTTTCTCAATTCTTCATCACTAGCTTACTTCTCAGTTCCTTACCATTTGGGCTTCCAACTTAACTGGAACTCCTCTCTCCAGAATTGCCAATAATCTCCTTTAATCCTAAACCTGATGCTTTTTCTTAGTTTTTTCACTCTATATGACCTATCTACATATTTTGACTCTGTTAAATAACCCCCTCCTCCTGGACATTCTCTCTTCTCTCTTGGTTCTCCTAATACCCATCTGATTCCCTCTCTATGTCCTTTGCTAAACTATCATCATCCTTCTCCTACCTACTAAATGTTAAAATCTTCCTAACCCTTTACCCCTTGATGACTGTATCAACTCCTAGGGATAAAATTATAATCTCAATACAGATGATTCTAGATCTCTAAATCCAGCCCTAATTTCTCCCTTGAACACCTTGAGACTGAATGTCCCATGGGCATCTTAAACTCGAGATATCCAAAATGGTATCCATTATAGATCTACCTTTACCCTCAACCTATAACTTCTCCAAATTTCCATACTTTGGCCCATGTAGTATTGTCAAAAGGAAACCAATTCTACTGGCCATATATTGATTTAGAAAACAATAAATTAACATTACCTCCATTTTATTTTATTTGTATTTATTTTGGCAAATATTTCCCAGTTACATTTTAATCTGATTCAGGATGTACTCAGAAGTTTTACTGCCACATAGAGTCCCCCACCCCAAGTCTGACACCTTTACTATGGCTTTACCACTTTGCCAATGAATCAAGTTCAAAGTGTGGAGTCACTTCTTACTCTTTTCTTGATTTTCATATCCTCTACCTTAGCTCAAGATATCATCATCTCTCTCCTGGACTATTGCAAAAAATTTCCTAATTAGACCTCTAGTCTCTCTTTTTTCTAATCTACTCTCTATACAGTTTCCAGATTGATATTCCTAAAACAAAGATTTAACCATGGTTTTCCCTGCCTCAAAAACTATCAGTAGCTCCCTATTTCCTCCAAAATAAAAATTTGTGTGTATATATATAGTTATTATATAAGTTATAATATTTTAGTCTGTTATTTATAGTCTTCTACAATCTGATTCCCACATACTTTGTCTTATTTCACATTATTCTACTTCCTGAACTCTATTCTAAACCAACCTGACCTTTTACCTCTTCCTTGTATACAACATTCCATTTTCCTCCCTTTCACAAGTGGTCCCCATGTCTAGAATGCATTCACTTTCACTTCATCAAAATATAAGATGGGGTGGTATTATTCTTAGGTTCTTAAGCAGGTGTTTCAAGAATGTTAATATTGTGAAATAGAAAGAGTCATGAGAGATCTACCCAAGTAGGGGCATGGTAACCCTTGCTGAATAATGCCATGTAAATTACCACTTTTATGAATCCCATGATCCTCACCTTTATGTACCCTTCTCTCCACTCACAAAACTACCTAATTTCGGGCACTGATCATCCCCTAACCCTAGCCAGAGGCAGCTGGTTGCTCAGTGGATAGAGCTCTGGGTCTGAAGTCAAAAAGATCTGAATTCAGATATGATTTTAGACACTTACTAGTTATGTAACCCTGAGCAAGTAAAAATAATAATTGCTGTTTGCCTCAGTTTCCCCAACTATCTCCTAGGGTTGTCATGAGGATCAAATGAGATAGTGTGTATAAAAAAGAGCTTAATACTGTGACTGGCACATAGTAGGTGCTATATAAATGCTTATTCCATCCCCCTCCCTCATTCTCAACATAATCAAGCAAGTATTCATTAAACACTTAATATATATCAGGCATTGTTTAAGGCATTACACACTCAAAGAAAAGAAATTAAAATAGTCTCAAGGAGCTCACAGTCTAATAGGGGTAATGAGAGAGAAGTGTATAAATAACTATTTATGTACAAAACTATACAGAATACATTGTAGAACATCACAGTGCAATAAAGGGTCAAGACTTCTTGTAGAAGGTAACATTTTGCAGGGAAAGCATTGCAACTATGGGAGACAGCTGAGAAAATGCCCAGAGTGAGGAGATAGAGTGTCTTGTCAGTATTTAAAAATGCCTTGTGCCGGGCATTGTGCTAAGTGCTGTGGGTCAAAGATACTACAAAGATAGTCCCCGTTCTCAAGAACCTCCCAGTCTAATGGGAGGAGACAATAAGCACTTAACTATATGAGAGAGAGACAGATAGACAGACAGACAGACAGACAGACAAACAGACAGGGACACAGAGACAGAGACAGAAGGGTGGGGCAGACATATAGGAAATAATTAACAATTAATAGGGGGAAGCATTAGAATTAAGAGAGATTGAGAAAGGCTTCTTGTAAGAAGGTAGAATTTTAGTTGAGTCTTAAAGGAAACCAAGGAAGCCAGGAGGCACAGATGAGAAGAGAGAGCTTGCCAGTCATGATGAAGAATTAACAAAAATGGCAGATACCAAGAGATGGAGTACCTTGTTCATGGAACAGTAAGGAAGATGGAAGTTGGTGTCATTGGCTTGAGAATATTGAGGGTTAAGGGGAAGGTGTAAGAAGGTATAAGAAACCTGGAAAGGTAAGGCTGGGTGGTATTCATTATGAAAGTTTTGAATTCCAAAAAGATTTTGTATTTGATTCTGGAGTTGAGGAGTGCCACATATTCATAGGAGATAGGGGAAAAGGAAGAGATAGTGGCAGAGAGGACCAGAGTGACATGAGGAGGTGAGAAGAGGGAACTCTTAATGAATGACCTCAATTTTTTTCAGTAAGATATGAAGCAAAGTTCTCAGCTAAGAGGGTGGGAGGAGAGGGAACCATGAGAGGTTTGAGGAGTCATGAAAAGGTTTGGAAGAGCCACTGCAGAAAGTAAGCTGATAGATATATAGAGAAGCAGTGAAGGCCTATTGAGGTTGTATAATATAAATTTCTTGTGAACCAATTCAGAATAATTATATGATTTTCTCCATCCCCAGTTTAGAGAGCCACTATAGATTATTGAATATGGGAAGTGACATTATCAGATATTTGCTTTAGAAAAGGAGATGGAGAAAGACCACAAAGGTAGGAGGAAAACCAAGAGAGGTCCTAAAAACCTAAAGAGAAATGAATGTCAAGGAGAATAGGGTGATTTACAGTATCAAAGGTCAAGAAGAATGAGGATTGAGAAAAGTCTGTTGATTTTTCTATGAGAAAATCATTGGTAAATTTGGAGAACAATGTTAGTTGAATGGTTAGATTGGAAGACAGATTGTAGGGGCTTAAGAAGAGAATGAGAAAAGAGGAAACAGAAACATCTAATTTCAAGTAGTTTAGCTGCAAAGATGGTAGCAGAGAGAGACATGAGTATGTTTCTGGATAGTCTTTAGACAGGTAGCAACTAAAGTTAAATGAGGGTGGATATGACAGAAAGGGAAATATGCTGAAGCAGATAGGATAGAACAGGATTGCTTATAGAGGTAGAGAGCTTGCCTTGATGAAAAATAGGGCCACATCTTCATAGGTAAAAGGGGTGAAGGAGGAATAGTGTCAGAAGGCATCTGAGTGACATGAGAAGAGTGCCTAGTGAATGGCCTCAATTTTGTCAGTAAGATGGTAAACAAAATTCTCAGCTAAGAGGGTGAGAGAAGGTTTGAATGGTTTGAGAAATGATGAAAAGGTTTGGAAGAGCCACTATAGAAAGTAGAATAGTGAGTTGATAGAAGTATAGGATTGCCATGAAGCAATGAGGGCCCACTTGAGGTTGTGTAATATAAATTACTTATGAGACCAATCAGAAAAGTTATATGATTTTCTTCCATCTCTGTTCAGCAGCATATATATGGGAGCAAAGACAGTGGGTTGTGGGAGTGATTCAAGGCTGATGTTGGCAGGGTACAATTAGTAATATGATATCATAAGGGAGCCAAAGACTCAAGATAGGAAGACAAGATCAAGTTGAACTGGTTCACCAAGGGGACAAAATAAAGAAAAGATGAAAGAATGACTATTGCAGGGGAGATAATGTAAAAGAACACTGAAGGGGTGAGGAACTTAGAGGTCAGGCATGGAGAGAATGGGTGTTGGAATGGGAAGTCAGAAGATGAGGTGAAAAGTCAATACATTATGATCAGATAGGGCATTTCCAAGGCTTTAAAACATGGAGATGGTGCCATAAACTGAAGGTACTTTTTTACCTTCCCAGAGGAGCTTGGAGACCAGAGAGGAAGATTCTTGAAGTACCAGGTAGAAGACACATGATCAGATGGAAGGTCCTACTTCTCTTCTCCTCTTCCATTTGGAGGCTTAGAGATCAGACTGAAAGCAAAAAGATAGATGTTCTATTCTTGCCACTTTTCCTCCTCCTCTTTCTATAGGGTATATGAGCAGCAGGGCATGGGAGGTGCTCTAATCAGAAGGAAAGGAATTCAAACTCACACAGAAGGAAGTCACATGCAGGCCCAGTGCTACTTTTCCTGGGCCACTTTCCTCAGGGGGACATTTGTGACAGGACATGGAATACTTAGAGTCAGAAGGAAGATCTTGTGTGATGAAAAGCAAGGAAGGTAAAAATTTCCCAACTGGTCTTCCTGTCTCAATTCTTTCCCCACTCTTATCCATCCTTCTCATACCTACCAAAATTATTTTCCTAGAGCTTAAACCATATCATCCCTCATTCAAACTTTAGTGGCTCTCTATTATTTCTAGATTTAAATATTAACCCCTATGCCTGGCATTTAAGGCATTTCACAACTTAGTCTTTTCTAATTTTTTTCTAGTCTTATTTTAAATTACTCTTCTTCCTGCACTCCATGGTCCAGATACAATAGTGTACTTGTTTTCCCTCCCACACACAATAACTCCATCTTCCATCTGTGTGGTTGCACTGGCTGTCCCCCTTACCTAGAAGGCTTTCCTCTTTCCTTCTTAGAATCTATGGCTTTTTTCAGATTCAGCTCAAATGTCCCCTTCTATAGGTATCCTTTCCTTATCAGCAGAGGAGAGAAGAGAGAAAAAGAAATGAACCCCTTTGTCACATGAACCATTATTCTCTGATCTTCTCTTTGCTCTTCTGGGAGGCAAAAGATTGTAAAACTTATACTATCTGACTCAGTTTCCTCACCTTTGTATAATCCATGGTACAGAGCCACCAAGGATGCTAGACTAACATGAATAGGGTCCAGTTTTGGAGAACACTCAGGGTCATTTTCTCTCTTTGTCTTGCCATACTTCTGCCACCACAACAACCACCAGAGCTGAAATTACTCAGGGAAAAATTCCTAATATATTTGTGGTATATAGCTCACATCTAGGTTTCCTTAAATAAATAAAAGGGTGCTCACAGCTTATACAAGCATTAAGGATACTGAATGTATATTGCGAAGGACAGTCTTACAAGATGCAAAAGGCTCAACAGGAGCAAATGAATAGATAACAAATCCTTATAAGGCTCTCAAATTGCCAATCAGCTCCTAACACATTCCTGCAGTTCTTTATTTCCCATAAAGCTCTACAAAGCCTTATCCTCACCTCCATCCCAAAACTCATAATGCCACCCTATGGGTTATAACTCCTCCAGAAAATAAACATATTTTGGGGGGCTAAAGTAATTCTCTTCCCATGAAACCTCCAAAATCTAAGTCCACTGATTCTGCTCTCCATATAGGACACTATGCAAAAATTTACACATCATTTTCCAGAAAAACTCCTTTCGCTGAATGGAAGGCTAGATCCCAGAACCTTGAAGTAGAGGAGTTCAAAATACTCTTCTTCACAAATTGGGTTCCATGAACTACCCTCTTATATCAAGTAGGACTTCAACTTCCTCTGCCATGTACTTCTATAGAAAATACATCATTGTCCCAATCATTACTATCTGTTGCATTTGGAAAGTCCCTTCAGAAGATCATTCCTCTTAGGTTACATATAAGCATGGTCTTCCTCTGCTATGTGCATTTTAAAATTTTTTAATTTTAATAATGAATTTCCACATTAATTTTCCAAAGTTATATAATCCATATTGTTTCCCTTTCTTCTTCCCTCCCCCCTCCCAGAGCTGGCAAGCAATTCAAACTGGGTTATACATGTATTATCATGCAAAACATGTTTCCATATTATTCATTTTTAAAGTGAATAATCTTATAAAACCAAAACCCTAAAACATAAATAAGTAATAAACAAACAAGTAATAAATCATATGCTTCCATTTGCATTCTTACTCCAACAGTTCTTTCTCTGGAGGTGAATAATGTTCTTTTTCATAAGTCCCTCAGAATTGTTCTGGATCATAGTATTGCTATTAATACCAAAGTCTATCACATTTGATCATTCCACAATATTGCTGTTACTATATTCAATGTTTTCCTGGTTCTGCTCATTTCACTCTGCATCAGTTCACATAGACCTTTCCAGCTCTTTCTGAAATCAGTCTGTTCATCATTCCTTATAACACAATAGTATTCTATTATCATTATATACCAGGATTTATTCAGCCACTCCCCAATTGAAGGATAATCCCTTTAGTCTCCAATCCTTTGCCACCACAAAGAGAGCAACTATAAATATTTTTGTACAAACAGATCCTTTCCCATTTAAAAAATATCTCTTTGTGATACAGACCTGGTAGTGGTATTATTGGATCAAAGGGCATCCATTCTTTTAAAATCCTTTGGGCATAATTCCAAATTGCCCACTAGAATTGTTGGGTCAGTTCACAGCTTCAGCAGCAATGTATTAGTGTCCCAATTTTGCAATATCCCCTCCAACATTTATCATTTTCCTTTCCTGTCATATTGGACAATCTGATAGGTATGAGGTGATATCTCAGAGTTGTTTTTAATTTGCATTTCTCTAATCAAGAGTGATTTAGAACATTTTTTCATATGATTATTGATAGCTTTGATTTCTTCATATGAAAACTGTCTATTCATATCCTTTAACCATTTATCAATTGGGAAATGGCTTAGATTTTTATAAATTTGATTTAATTCTTAGTATATTTGAGAAATGAAACCTTTATCAGAGAAATTTGTTATAAAACTTTTTTTTCCCAGTTTGTTAGTTACCTCCCTTCTAATAATGGTTGCATTGGTTTTCTTTGTAAAAGAAGTTTTAAATTTAATATAATGAAATTATTCATTTCATATCTTGTAATATTGTCTACCTCTTGTTTTGTCATACATTCTTCCCTTCTCTGCAATATGCTTTTGCTGCAAGTCATCAATTATTCTTAGAAAGGAAGGAATTTTACATAGTTTCAAATTCTCCACCCTCCACTAGACCTTCCCCAAATGCAAGTGTATACTGTTGAATTGGCTTTTTGTCTAAACATGGTGGTGGTGGGAAGACATAGGAGAGATAGAGAAAGCAAAAGTGAGGGAGAGACAGGAAAGACGAGAAGGAAATATGGAGAGAGATGGGAATAGTGAGAAGAAAAAAAAAGGAAAAGGGAGGAAAACAGGAAGATGCAAAGATTCTATCTCCTTTCTCCCTTAAATCTCAGCCAACACATTATCTTGAGTTCCTTCTATCCTATTGAAAGATATTAGTGGGAAAATTCCCACTTATTAGGGAAGTACCTCTCAAATACCTTTAAATAAATGTTCATATCCTATAATTTCACAAAGTTGATTAGAGAACTCATCCATTTAACAGAGGCCCTTATCACCTCACCTTGTATCAGCAAAATGTATATAACAATAATCCTGAGACAATATGGCCCAATATATAGAGAGAGTTGACCTCAGAGTCCAAAAGACTTACTGACATTCCAGCTAGGTGGTTCTGACAAGTCATTTAACCTCTCAGTGTCCCCAAGCAAGTCCCTAAATCTATAAATGATGAGTCCATTACCTAGAGGGTCTCCTTATTGGAAATCTCCATACCAATGAAATTATAGATTTAGAAGTTCTACCACTCCCCATTCCTCCAGCCCCCAACATACACATATACAAAAGTAGTACTTATCCTATAAGATTGCTATGAGAACTAAATTAAAACTCTATATAAAGGCCATTTCCCAGATAATTTATGCTTTGGAAACCTTAAAGTGCCACATGGATGAGTTATTAATTATATTAATAATGATAATCAATCCTCCACCAAAGTCCTACTCCAATGGAGGTGGCTTTATCTTACTGAAAACTATCCCAGTGAAGTTCTGATTTTGGCTGGCTTTAAGAATGAAATATAAACTCCTCCCAATGGAATATAAACTCCTTGAAGGCCGGAATGTTTTGGTTTTGTCTCTGTTTCTCTGTGCTTGGCCCAGTGCCTGGCATGTGCTTAGTAAATGCTTGCTCATCAAACCCACCCAGAAAGACTTCAAATACAGACTCAATCACTCACTATAGGTCTAGCAAAAGCTGGAGAGTCCCATCATAAGGCCTACTACAGGACAATGAAATTTTCCATGGTAGGACTTCTTCAAGGACTATCTAGTTTGCAGAGGAGTAGTGATCTATGCACCAAAGACCTTTCCAGATTGTTAGGACCTTCAAGTTTGGTTCCGCCATGACATCTTTGCAGAACCCAAGGTCATCTCCAAGCTACCATAAGGAATCAGAACAAGATCCGAGTGGAGAAAACAAAACAAAACAAAACAAAAGGTAATAAGAAATGGATCTCACCTTTAGAAGCCTATGCACAGCAGTGGGGCTGAGCTAAAACACTGGCAGGTTTGTTTCTTTTTTTTTTCTTCACCAGTAGAGATGTTGAATCACCATTAAGGACAGGCTTCTCCTAATTGTTCCAAGGCCTGTGTACAACCACCAGGCAGTATGGAGGGGGGCAGGAGGGATGGGGTGGGAAGAGGGCACATTAGCACATTCTGAGAGTGATTTAATGGGATGTGGGGAGTCATTCATCCAACCTCCCAAGGAGCTCTGCAGAGATATAAAGAATCGCAGACGGGTATTCAGACAAAACAAGATAAAGGCACTTGCTGGGGAAGCTGTGTAAAGGTTAGAATATATTAATTTAATAAGCCTTTGTAGAATCATGGGCAGACAGAAAAAAAATTATCCAGATTTCATTTGGCCCACACTGCAGCCAAGCCAAGTTGGAAGCTAACGCTGGAGGAAGAGACTAGAGACTGCACTGGACTTAGAGATCCCCCTGCAACTAAATCTCTTGACCTGTATTTCCCCTGCCAGCTGCCCTGAGGACTCAGCAGTCTAAAAGGGCCCCAGAGGTGTTACACAGATCTGAAAACAACTCATATTCTGGGCTGACTGAGCCACCTCTGACCTCAATCAGAACTCTCTTCATTTAAAAAATAATTTTACCTAGTCGCCAGTATTCAACACCTCTTCTCTGTACACCCCTAGGGAGGCCTGGGATGAAATCCCTTTCGTCAGTTTTAAGCAGTGACTCAGATTCCAATTGTTTCTGCAATATGTCACAACACAAATATCCCAGCGCCACACGGCTGCAAAGATCCATGGAACAATTTATAATACGGGAAGGCCGCCATATTCATCACCAGGACAATTTTCACCAAGTTGACCTCTTTGAAACTGAGGGAATTCCACTCCTTCATTCACATTATATTCTGCATAAACCAGTGCAGATAACCTCCCTCCTCCAGGAAATGGCCCCAGTGAATTCCACCTCCCAGAGAGTCATTGGTGGGGAGAACTCTCCTTGGCAATCTTTTTGCTTCCCTGGAGATGTTTCTAACAGGAACTGAAGACAAAGGAGGTTTGTTGTTTGTAGTTTGCAGTTCCACCTGTCTCTTTGCCCTGACAGGCCTCTGCCTGCCATTTTCACTGACTTGACCTATTTATATGAACAGTTACAGTCATTCAAGGCTGGGCATCCCACATCCAAAAAAAGAAAAGCTCACTCCTGACTTGCCCACTCAATGTCCAAAGTCTTTTATTTTCTGGAACGTGAGCCAGTCAATTGACAAACATTTATTAAATCCCTTAATATGTACCAGACTCTGAGGATACAAAGAAAGGCAAGTGTTGTTCTTGCCTTCAAGAAGCTCACATTCTAATGAGGAAGACAATGTGAAAAATAACTAAGTATATAACAAGATATATACAAAGAAGATGGAAGGTAATAAGGGAGAAGGCACTAAAGATGGCACTTGAGTTGAATGTTGAAGGAAGCTAAGAGATAGAGATAAGGAGGGATGACATTCCTAGTGTGGAAGACTTTCAGTACAACAGCATAAAGAGGGAACATGGGATTTCAGGATGAGGTGGTCTTTAAGACCCCTTCCAAGTTTAAATTCTGATAATATAGATACACTAGGGAATCATTCACATAGCATAATTTGGAAGACACTAAAAGTTCTAAACAAAAATTATTCTCTTCCCTGCTACTTCCTTCCCCAGTATTAGAACATGGGATTGCTAAGCTTTGATTTAGGGAGGAGAAGGGGGCAACCACAGCTGGAGGTACTGTCTAGACTGCTAGGCCATCTTGGGTACACATGACCATGTCGTATTCATATTTTTTAAAAATTAAAACCCTTACCTTCCATCTTAGAATCAGTACTATGTATTGGTTCTAAGGCAGAAGAGTTGTAAGGGCTAAGCAATGGGGTTTAAGTAACTTGTCCATCTAAGAAGTATCTGAGGCCATATCTGAGCCCAGAATCTCCCACCTCTAGGCTTGGCTTTCTATCCACTGTGCCACCTAGCATAGGGTTATGGTGAAATAAAAATCCTTCCTAGATGGATAGGAGAGGATAACTACCTACCTAGGGACCTCCCCAGGGCCAGCAAAGCACAAAACCCTTGGGCTTTTGAAACCAAGTTTATTTTGATAACTGGGGTAAAGGTAAAGGGTAGGAAGGGTCCTAAAATGACAGATCTAGACTCAAACCCAACTTCTATGCACCTCACAAGAGGTACTCTTCTTTGCTTCTTTAGGTCCTGCCTATTCACTCCCTGCTCTTACCTAGAACCCCAAAAAGTTATCTGACTATGTGCTAATCTAACTACCCAGATCGTCTTTAAGAAAGCTAAGGAGACAGGCCTCACTAGTAGCCTGAATCTCCTCTCAAGCCTGGGGTTGGCTTCACTAGGTAACCCAGAATCTCAGATGATAAACCCTTGGGATTACCTTAGCCAAGTGGATTTTTGACTGATGGATCTCAGACAGATGGTCTTTGTACTTCAGGGAAAAGACAATATACTCCAAGGCAAATCCTCAAACCAAGGAATCACTAATCTTTCCACAAAATTAGGATTTCTAAGGGAAAATTGCCAGAGCAAAGATCCTCCTTCCAGCTCAGCCAAAGCCAGATCCAGAGAGAAAATGACAGTTAAAAAAAAAAAACCCAAAACAGTCAAATCCCAGGATCCTCCTCTCCTTCCAGAATCTTTCCCCTCAGGGCTTGTATCTAAATTTTCCTCCTTTCCTCTTAAATACAATCCATACTTTTCCTTTATCCCTTACTTACATTCCTACAATGGTACACAATTGGTGTTCAAAAAATACTTGTTATACGATTTGACTGCCTAAACAAATAGACCAGGATGACTAAATCATTGAGGAAAGTTAAATATGAGAAGTCTAGAAAAATAGAAAGGAGAGGGTGACCATTTCCATTTTTGAAAGCAACTATTGTCTATTTTGAATTTGGATCTCTGGCATTAACACATTCCTTGTCATATGATAAGTACTTAATAATACTTTTGTAAGGCAGCAAGGTGGTACAGTGAGTAGAGTGCCAAACCTCAAGTCAGGAAGAGTCATCTTCCTAAGTTCAAATCCAGTCCCAGACATTTACTAGCTGTGTGACCCTGGGCAGTTCACTTAATTTTGTTTGCCTTAGTTTCCTTATCTGTAAAATAAACTAGAGAAGGAATTGACAAAACATTCCAGTATCTTTGCCAAGAAAATCTCAAATGGGGCCACAAAGCATGAGAGAGACAATCAACAACAACAAAAAAAATACTTTTGCTTCCATTTGTCAAAGTTTTCTCTGCTCTTAAGCTTTTCACTGAAATAAAAGTCGCCCAAAAAGTCTCACAAGATTTCATGGTCTTCTGATACTGGAAATTATATAAAGTCATTTACTCTTCACAGGTTTATTGAATTTAATTGGGACAAAAGATCATGACTGAAGGGCAACATGAAAAAATAACACTGGACTTCATGTCAGGAGAACTGGGTTTAAACCCCCACTCAAACTTTTACTAACTGTGTTATCATAGATAAGTTTTTATCCTTTTTAAGGCTTATCTATAAAATGGAGATAGTAAATACCTAACCTACTGATTTCACAGAGATCATAAGCATTCTGTAGCTCTTAAAGCATCATAGAAATGTGAATTGTTATTTTATGGATCTGGCAGTCATTGAGTAACCTCCAAAAGGCAAATTAAATCCAATAACAAGCATTTATTGAATATTAAATTCTGTACTCTAACCCTATGCTCACCCATAAGGGCATTCAAAGATGACTAGACTTGGTCATACCCAAGAAGGCCTACCTAACAGTCTAGATAGTGTCTCTGACTGTGTTTGCCCCTTCTCTTCTCTGTATTAAAGCTTATAATCCCATGTATTTGGGGAGGAAGATAGAGGGAGGAGAATAATTTTTGTTTAGAATTTTCAGTGCCCTTCAAGTTATATTATGTGAATGATTCCTGAATTTGTCTATATTCATATCATATTTTAAACCTGGAAAGGACTTTAAAGATGATCTATTCTAGTCCATTCTTTCTCTGGGGTTTAGTTTCCTCTTTGTCAAATAAAGAGATTTGCCCAAGATGACACTGTGATAGTCTCAGAAAACTCGGGACTCCTGACTTCCATGGAACCCAGAGCTCTCATGACTTTTAATAAAAACAGATCCACTCGGTTTGTGTGTGGAAACCCTAGGAGGGACTTGTTCCGCTCCATCTCATGCCAGCTGGGAGCTCAGTTTTTTTTTTTTTCATATGTTCTTGCAGAAGCTTTCTGCACCTGGAAGCCAATTCTAATACAGTGATTTGTGCTGGGACGCCAACTTTCAATCTAGTTCTGCCAAAGAATACAAAGGGATTTAACAGGACATGTGTCCTCTGGTGGAAGAGACAAATATGTTTCAGTAACAGAAAGTTAAAAAAAAAAAGAGGAGAGGAAAGCATACAACTGAATACAATTTATAAACAAAAATCAGAACTTAAAACAATCTTTGAGGCCAGGGATGCTGTTGAAGCCCTTAGCATGCATTCTTCTATTCTTAGAGTACCCTCCTCTATGTGTTTGATTATCTGGGAAATGTGCTGATCATATTTGCAGATGATTTGAAGTTAGGGAGGGTTGCTAACACATTGGACTATAGAATTAAAATCCAAAAGGACTTTAGCAGAATGGAATAGATCATCTGAATCTAATGTGGTGAAATGAAATAAGAATTTAAATCTTCCACTTGGGTTCAAAAATCTAACAACACTAGTGTAAGATTGGGGTGCCTATGAACTGTCATTAGTATGAAACAAAATAGCAGCCTGGGAGTCCAAAATTAGCTAATGATGCAGTGGACCATTTAGATAAAAACAAAAATCTGCAAGATCTTGGGCTCCATTGATATATGAAGGGTGATAGACTGCCAGTAGTCTGTGCTAGTCAAGCCACACCTGTAGTTGTGTTTGGTTTTAGGCGCCTTATTTTAAAGAGGATGTTGGCAAGCTGCAGCACATCTAGGACAACAGGGATGGATGACTGCCTCCTTCCCAATAATAGGGTTGAAGGCTAGCTCTGCCCTGGGAGCTTAATCACATCCACATAGTGAGCTCTGACTCAGACTCATAGTGATTCATTAGCCCTCTCATTCCTAGGAAACCCAACCCAACCCCTACAGTAAATTAAGTATTTTTCCCCATTTCTGAGCATAGACTTGAGAGACTGGAACATAGGACTGGTAATCTTTGACTAGGGAGAGGAAGAGTCCTCACCAGTTAGGAGCCCCGGCCTACTTAAATAAGAGATACCCAGAAAAGTAGTCCTGGGGTTCTGAGAATGAGTGTCATTTGCATTAACAGCTGCGATTGCTACCCCCACAAAACAAGTCTACAGGGAAGAATCAAGAAACCCCTAAACTCAGTGACCAGTGCCACGCTGGCCTTCTCTAAACAGCAGCACCTCCACACACTCAATCAGCTTTAACGTACGAGTGGTCTGCTGAGCAGAAATGGACAAGAAACATAATTAATACACATTATTAAAAGGGAGGGCATGATACAATGAATTTTTCAGTGGTAAAAAAATAGCTGATGTATTTAAAAATACATGAATTTCATATTTGATTATAAGTCAAGAACAGGCCAAAAAAAAAAAAAGATGGAGAGTAAGGGAGAAATGGCAAAAGACACCAGCCGCCTCACAGACTTGAATTAATGAGGTTGTTCCTAACGGGGAAGGAGTGACATGGTGATTAGTTAATTACTATTCAGCAGCCTGTAATTAATGCACAAGCGAAATTGGTGTACAATGAATTAAACTACCAGCGTAAAGCAGCGGCCAGGATTGAGCAAAGACCGTGATTACTGATTGAGACAGCTATTACTGCTGAAGCTCTATTGTGATGTCAATAGTCCTCCTCTCAGAAAACATGTTTGTTGCTGGGGGTGGGACTGAAGCTGGGCAAAAGCTACTGTGCTGTGTGTCTGGTGGGTACCCAGGAAGAGCTGCAGAGACTGGGAGGAGAAGGAGAAAGTCCATCATATGAATTAGGATAGCATCACTTCATCCAGGAGAGATTGTTAGGGGATGCTGGAGGCAAACTGAATCATTGAAAGGAATATGACTTTGACCCCCTCTTCCTGACTTCCTCCAGAGCATTCTTGTGGGTCATAGTATCAAAAATCAAGGGGTCAGCTAGGTGGCTCAGTGGATTGAGATCTTGGTCTAAAAGCAAGAGGTCCTGGGTTCAAATATGATCTCAGACACTTCCTAGCTGTATGACCCTGGGTAAGTCACTTAACTCCCATTACCTGGCCCTTACCACTATCCTGTCTTCTAAGATCGAAGGGAGGGATTAAAAAAAAAAAAGAAATCAAAAGCTGGAAGGAGTCAGGGATCCCTGCATTTTATATATGAGGAAATCAGGGTTCAGAAAGGTAGGATCACAGAAAGATCTTGGATCTAGAGCTGGAAGGCAATATAGAAGTTATCTAATCTAAAATCTTCATATTACAGATAAGGAAACTGAGGCCCAGAGGAGCTAAGTGATTTGGTTTAGGTCACAGAAGAAGTAGCAGAGACAAGATTCAAACACAGATACTCTGATTCTAGAATGGTGGTCTTTCTGTAGTACCAAAGGGCAGAGTTAAAGAGAAGCAAACTGATTTCCACAAGGGATTTTTTCCATAAGTTAACATTTTTTCTTTATGCCTTTTTACATTGGAATTACATTGGAAATACAATTGGAATTCCCAAAATGCTTTCTCCTTCACCCTAACATAAATCCTCCCTTGTAACAAAAATCTTTAAGCAAAATCCAACCAAGGAACAAAACTCTGATGGCAGGAATGTCGTTCCTACCCATAGTCTCTCACTTCTATTATCAGGAATAGACAAGTATGTTTCCTCCTCTTTTCTCTGGAACCAAGATAGGTCACTGTAGTTAATACAAGTCTGGCAGCAAGTGCCGATCAAAAGAGTTTTTCTTTCTTCATGATTGTTAAGAATATTAAACCTAGGAATGAGCTATAAAGACAAGTTAAAGGATTTGGGTTACCAAGGACCTTACAGAAGACAGTCAGTTTTGTTGAAAACAACAAATCTTGAAAGCAGAAAGCCTGAGTTTCAAGTTTTAACTCAGCCACATTTTAATTGTGTGAGCCTGGGCAAGTCACTTAAATTGTCTGGGCCCAAGTTTCTAGATATGGAATTGAGAGGAACATTTGTACTTCTCTCTTCATTTGGTTGTTGTGAGGACAAAATGAAATTATATGCATAAGATAGTTCATGTGCAATAAAGTACTATTCAAATGTAGCTTATTATTAATATTAACAATAATATTTTAAATTACCATTTATTTTTAATTTTAGTATGTGACATATCATGTAACATAATAATATGATACATATGATTTGTTTTAAGTATGTAATAAATTATAAAAAATATGCTTATCTGAGAGAAACTCTTACATTAGCGATATCCAAAAATCTGTCTCATTATTTTTCCCCTGCCCTGACCCTTTTCCTATCCCCAAGAAGACAGATAGGATGATATAGATTTTACAAAATGTATCATATAATACATATTTTCCTATTCATCATGTTGTGAAACAAATCATATTACATATAATAGAGAAAATTCATGAAGGAATTAAAGTGAATAATAATAATATTGATATGCACACATATACACATGTCATATGAGAATGTATTAGGATTAAAGAGAGGCTAGAGGGAAAAGCCCTTGACAGTCATACATTCAAGTTCTGGAATTTGAGTCTTCAAAAATCTTCTCCACCAAAATTGCATCTCATCCTACAAGATCAAATCCCATTTGGAGTAGCTAGATCTCTGGACTTGGAGCCAGGAAGAATTGTGTTCTAATTCTGCCTCAAGCTTTTTTCAGTTGTGGGAGCAAGAGGAAGTCACGACTTCTCTGACCTTTAGTTTCCTCAGCAATAAAACGGGGATGATAACATCTACTTCAGAGTTTTGTTGTAGCATTTGAATCATGTATGTGAAGTGCTTCCTAAAAGAGCTATGTATAGAATGTCAGCTATTATTACTACTTCTCTCAATTATCTCTTCCTCTATGGTCTCCACAGAGCTTCAGGGCACAGAGATAGGGGATATCCTGACCATCAGGCAGGCAAGCAGGTAGCCAAATAAAACTATTTAATATTTTATCATACATAATGGGAAGTAGGGAAAAGGATCAGGTCCTAATTAAGGAATCCAGGATGAATAGTAAAATTTTACAGGTCCTAACAGCCAGAAAGTCTCTAGGTAAGTAATAATGTGCTATTCTTCCAGCAGGAAGATGTTCCTAATACCACCATTCCTCCATTCTCATCAGTAGGATATGAATATGTTTTGGAGTGCTTTCTCAAAGTAGTGGGGCTAGATTTGTACTCATCCATTCACCCATCCATCCTTCCATCCATGCATACATACATACATACATACATACATACATCTATTCATTTATCCATCCCCTCTCTCTCTCTCTCCTCTTTCTCTCTTTCTCTCTCTGTCTCTCTCTCTCTGTCTCTCTCTGTCTCCTCTCTCTCTCTCTCTCTTTCTCTCTCTCTGACCCCTCTCTCTCTTTCTCTCTCTCTCTCTTTCTCCCCACATATTACTAGCAACCAGCATCTCTTAGAATGTTATCAAACTTCACAGACACTCTCTCTGCAGAAATGAAATGAAGCAAAACTAGTACACTCAAAGAGGGTACCATGACCTTAGCACTGATGTCTGGAGTGGATACAGCCTTGGGATAGGAATCAAAAGACCTGAGTTATGATCCTGGCTTTTTCTCACTCTGGGTCATTGTACAGGATAGTTGTGCCTCATCTGAAAAATGGGGAGAAAGTAACTTCCCTAGCCAGACCCCCAAAGTTGTTTTGAGGATCTAACTAGAACATGTGTGAAAGCACTTTAAACAATGACAAGCACTGCATCCAAGTAAATGATTATTATCATTAACAATCACCTAGCATGGAATCTTGCATTAAGAAAGCTTTCTTCTCAAATGAACTAAACAGAATAGCAAAGCCTCAGTGACAGACACAACCTGATCTTAAAACTCTCCATCTTCATCCCTCTCCAGACTGCACTGTTCTTGAGTTTCCACAGGACTTCTATCTTGCCATGGAAACCTGTTCACCCTGGAATTTCTCTCTACCTCTGGACTACTTCTCTACCCCTGAGTAGCTGTCTGATTGGCTATCCCCCCAGAATTTCCAATTCAAAGAGGAGTTTCAGGTCAAAGATGTTTTAGTCTCCCTGCAGGATGCAGTGCTGACTCATTTCCACAGGACTTTTTTTCCCCCTACTCCTATCTTCTCTGTTTTCAGCTCCCTTTTTATATTGTCTTCCCTTATTAGAATGTGAGCTACTTGAGGGGAAGACCTGGACTGCTTTGCTTTATGGTTCTATTTGTATTCCCAGGGCACAGTGCCCAGCAGGTTTGTTTACTGACTGACTGAATGCTAGGCATGTCATCCAAAGGAAGACAAAAATCTCCAATGCCCATCCACTGGGGTAGAAAATGAAGAAAGCCCTCTCTCTTTCCTTCAGAAAGCTCCCACCTAACTGCAGCAGCTTTCCTGCCCAGTTTGCTGCAGATAGTTTCAGCTTCATCTCTCTAGGGGAACCCCAGCTCTGGTTAGAAATTCAGTCCATGCTAGGGAGGCTGGCACCTCCAGATGAGGAGAAAATTGGGTTTTTCACTGGCCTGGCCTCACATTCTCTATTCTTTCTGTTCACCAGAACTCTCCCCTACTGCTACTCTGCTGAGAAGTTAATTCATTCTTGCATCCACCTTGGTCTGATTTCAGATTAGGAATAAAAGAGAGATCACTCTGTTGCTCACAGAAGTATTATTGGATAATAAAGTAGAAAGCGGGTAGGACTGAGAGGAAGGGGGGATCTCTGCATTGTTGATTTTTCTCCCTTTCCTCTGTCTCGGAGCCCATCAAGGCAGTGTTCCAAGGGACAGGAAATCTAGGCACTTGGAGGATGCACTGAGCTCACCTCACTAGACATCTTCAGGAGAAGAGTGATGGAGTGTTTTGAGGGATGATACAGGGAGGACTCAGTCACATAGAGCCTGTTTTAGACAGCCTCTGAAAATGCTTCCAGCTCTGAGATTGTGTGAGGGGGAAACATCAGCTGGTGGCAGCTACTGGTACCTGGGCCAGAATGACAGGATAAGAAGTAACCATTTCAAGCTACTCAATAAATGAAGTCTTCATAGCATGCCCGGCTTCATGCTAGGTACTGCCAAAGAGATGAGAGAAAGGTCCAGTCAAGGAGACAAGAGAGAATACTCATGGAACAATTAATGGCTAATTTTTACCTACTTGTTTTCCTAATCAGAATGTAAGCTCCTTGAGAGCAGAAATGAGGTTCCTTTTTAATTTGTATCCCCAGCAATTAGCATTGTGCCTGACATAATAAATGACTAATAAATACTTAGTGATTGAGTAAATGAATTTGTAAGAGAATAAATCTTTTGAGTGGCCCCTCAGAGCAGTGGGTGGGGATTTGTCCTGAACCATCCATATTCTCTTAGTCCTCCCTAAAATGGAGAGCTAGTCTGGGAGTCAGAACACCTGGATTCAAGACCTACTTGCATTTCCTGGCAATATGACTACAGAAAGTCACTAAAAATCTCAGTTCTACACCCCAGCCCAGAGAACTGCAGTCATTAATGACTATAAGTTCTAGAAAAACATGATATGCATTGGTAGAAGATATTTATTCACCAAGAGTTACTTATATACCTGAAATCACAGGTCTAGAATAAAATAATAACTAAAACTAAAACTAAAACCCTCTTTGATGCCAACTGAGTAGGATCCGAGGTTTTCTAGCTGGAAAGGAACTTAGGGTTTATCTAGCACAACTCCATCATTTGATACATGGGGAAACTGAAGCCAAGAGATGTTAAATCACTTACCCAAGATCAGATAGGTTGGAAGTAGCAGAGCCAGGATTCAAATCTCAGTCCTCAGAATCTAAATCCAATGTATCATGCATGGCTCCCTCAATAAAGTTCAGACTCCTTTGTCTAACATCTAAAGCTCTCAACAATCTAGCACCACCCCAACCTTTTGGATTTGTCTTATTCCCCTCTATGTACCATAACCTACTTAAACTGGATTACCCTCTGTTCTTAAGACACATTATCATCTCCTGCCTTGCTCATTCTGTTTTTCTAGACCTAAAATCCCTTCTCTTCCCCTGTTGATCTTTTCATTTCTTCCTATTCTTTAAAATCCAATTTAGATGCCATCTCCTCCTTGGAGTCTTCCCAGATCTCCTCTCATTAAGAATTTCCCCCTTAGACCTCATATCATTCTTTATGCCTTTCTAATATAGTTATCATGTAATCCTGAGTGTTATAGTAATATGTATCTATTTATTATGCCCTCAGTAGTCTATAGGCTCCATGAAAGAAGGGATTCACTTCCCCCCCCTAAATTTTATGTCTTTCCCAGCAATAGCACAATGCTATACACACAATTAAGCATTATGCTTAATTAATGTTCATTAAATAATTCATTAAATGAATAACTCTAAGTCCTATTGAAGTTCAGAAAAGAGAAAGCTTAGTAAGACCTGAAGTAGTTGGAGAAAAGTAAATGAAGGAGATAAGATATAAAACAGGCTTTGAAGGAGAAGTAGAGCTAAAAATACCCTGTAAATAATAAAGGATGCAAGCTTGAAAGAAGGAGTTTATCCTGGAATATGATGGGTTACAGTGAAGGAACTGGGTTGGCCAGTCATGTCCTTTACAAGATACTGGCTCCCTTAGTCCTACCTGCATTCATATCCAGCATCCTCCTTTTTGAGTTAGACAGAAAACATCTAGAGGATCCTGAGAATATAAAGGCTTTGTTATGCCACTTACTCCCTGTGTGACCTTGAGAAAGTTACTTCCTTTCTTTTGACCTCAGTTTACTCATCTGCAAAATAAGAAGACTGGACTAGATAATGGCTAAGTTCTCTTCTATTTCAAATCTATAACCTCCACAGGAGATATCTGGAATTTATTTCACATATTTTCTTACTTCTTCAGCAACCAGACCCTCTGCATCTTTATAAGTTTTATAAAACCATGACTTTTAGTCTGGTGGGTCAAAGCTGATAAGACCAAGGTCATAAGTTTGGTCCTTGATTCAACTTTATTCTGGATCATTTGTCCCACTAACACTGGCATCCCATCTTGTAAACAAATGTTCTTAGTCCGAGGCATTCCAGGGTCAAGGAGCTAATTTCAGAGGTTAGAGAGGTACTTAGTTTCCTGACTATTTCCCAACATCTCTCAGTAAATGTGTACTGAATGGGTGGTTACATGGCAACCACTTAAAAAAAAATAAACTTTGATGTAACTTGTCTTTCTTTGACAGAACTTGACAGAACTTACATATCCAAGTGGGAAATGTTGAAGGATATAACACAACTGGCCAGATCTCATGATGATGAAGGATATTGAAATATTACTGCCTCCATCGATTATCCCAAGACATGCCGACCTGTTTCCACCTTATCTGAGAATGTCAATGTCTAAAGAGGTCAGGAACCAGTGGATTTTCATCTTTAGTAAGATCTGGGACTGGATTATTTTGATTATGCAGAGGAAACCTTACTTCTGACATAATTTAACAGTAGTCTCACTTTTGACTTGGCATTGAAATTTTGGAGGAACTAACAGGGCAGGGCACAGGTGACCGAGTCCATGGGCAATCTTTCTGAACTCTTGATTGATCTTTTAAGAAGCTCAACTGTGGAATACCTTCAACAATCCTATGAGGTGACTATTATTTTAAGGTGGGCAGCCTCCTCAGGATAAGTTCAAATAATTATCCTGAGAATCACATAAGAGAAACTATTGTTATCTCAAAAAGAAGTAGCAAATCTAGCATAGGAAAGCTTCTCTTCAAAAGGAGAAAATAATTGTTGGAATTTTAGGAAGCAAGCTAAGAGGTTCAAAGACTGAGGAACTGGATTCAAATCTATCCTCAGACACTTCCTAGCTATGTGGATCTGGGCAAGCTACCTAATCCCAATTGCCTAGCCATTACCACTTTTCTGCCTTGGAATCAATATTTAATGTGGTTTTTAAGACAAAAGGCAAGTGTTGTTTTTTTAAAGAAAGAGATTCTAACCTATCTCATATTCTTGGGGAAAAAACTATCAACTCTTTTTAAAAATAAAATTATATTAATTTTTTTGTTTTGATCTCACCCTTATTTTCAATGTCTTCCCTCCTTTGTCAGAGAAGAATTTTAAAAGAGGAAAAAAGTTCAGTAAAACTACCCAACATATTGAAAGAGTTTGATATTGTATGCAGTATTCCACATCCATAGGCTCCCATCTCTACAAAGAAGACCGAGGGGGCACTCTCATTCCTTCCTTTGAGCCCATCCTTGGTCACTCTAATTTCAGGATATTCCATTTCAACTCTTGTTGTTTTACTTTTCGTTTACATTGTATTAGTCATTTCATTTATTGGAAAACTATTAACTACTAACACAAAAACAAAATGGGGCTATGATATACTATGTTTAATATAAATGTTTTATCAACTTAGAAAAGAAAATTTCCCAAAATAGGGATTGCAATGTTGCTTTCAGGATACAAAATGGGTCCAATCCCACAGAAAGGTTTGGTATATCATTTAGCCTTAGTCCAACAGGCAGAAATTCATATTGGCATCGCTCATAAATATTGCAGATTTGGTTCCAGACCCCACAATAAAAGCAAATATCACAATAAAGCAAGTTACATGAATTTTTTGGTTTCCCAGGCCATATAAGATTTACATTTATACTATATAGTGGTCTATTAAGTGTTTAATAGTATTATGTCCAAAATATATATATATAATATCTTAATTTAAAAACTTTGTTGCTAAAGATGATAACCAACATCTGAATCTTCAGTGAGTCATATTCTTTTTTCTGATGGAGGGTCTTGCCTCATTGTTGATAGCTGATGACTGATCAGGGTGGTGGTAGCTAAAGGTTGGGGGTGGGGCTGTGGCAATTTCTTAAAATAAGACAACAATGAAGTTTGCCACATTAATTGACTCTTCCTGTCACTTGAGCACTTAGAGGCAATTGTAGGGTTATTAATTGGCCTAATTTCAATATTGTTGGGTCTCGGGGAATAGGAAGGCCAGAGGAAAGGGAGAAAGATTGGAACAGATTGGTAGAGCAGTCAGAACACACACATTTATCAATTAAGTTCACTGTCTTATATGGTGGCTTGTGGAGCCCCAAAACAATTACAATAATAACATCAAAGATCACTGATCACGGATCACCTTAACAGATATCATAATAATGAAAAAAGTTTGAAATATTGTGAGAATTACAAAAATGTGTCACAGAGACACGATGTGAACACATGCTGTGGAATAGTGGTGCCAATAGACTTTCACATCACAGAGTTGCTACAAACCTTCAATTTAAAAAAGGGGGGGAAAAAGAAATTCTATCTGTGAAGTGCAATAAAGCAAAGTGCAATAAAATGAGGCATGCCTGTACATCAAGGACACCTTAAATGGCAAGGTGGGCATTGGCCATCACATAAGGCACTGAACCAAGTGAGGCAGTTGGCCAATAACCAGTCAACAAGTATTTATTAAGCACCCACTAGGTGCCAGACAGTGCTAACTCCTAATGTTCTGTTCTGATCACTCCTCTCTTCTGGCAGGCAATGTGACTCTACCTTGTTTTTGCTGTCCTCTGCTCCTGAGAATTGGTGCTAATTACCTCCATATCTGACTCTTCAGCAGCTAGTCTCTGTAGCAATTACACCAGAGCCTCAGCTGACAGGGTTATTATATCTCTTTCACTGCCAGGGCATTGATTGCCTCTAGTCTCTGCTGGTCAGATGTGGTGGTACATACCTGTAATCCTTGCTGAAGGGGAGGCTGAGGCTTGGTGGATCTCCTGAGCAGGGGTGCTGTAATGCCCAAATGAGATAATGGATATAAAGTACTTTACAAACCTTGAAGCAGTAGAGAAATGCCAGTTCTACACTTCTGCTGAGCTCAAACAATGCTTTTTGAGCAATACAGGGGTGTGCTAGTAAATGTTTAACAACCTGGCTCTTGGGGGGATGAAAAAATGTATGCACACACACTTTAAAGTTTAATCTCCATTATTAACACTTTCTTAAGTCTAGACAATCGACAAAGCAATAAATCAAGCCCTGATTTGTAGAGACTACTGGTTTTTTAGGTGTAAATGTTCACATTGAAACATTTAACAATGGTTCTCAAAAGCAGTTAGAGCTGTATGCAGCACATCCTGGGACTTGAGTTCAAGAATTCTCAGCTGCTGCAGTAGAACTAAAACCTCCTGAGTATCTGCATAGTCTGGCATTAATGTAGTGAACCCAAAAGACCAAGCTGCTTAAGAAGGGGTGAACAGGTCCAGGTCAGAAAAAGAGAAAGGGTTAAAGTTTGGCTTTCCATAAGTACTGGAACCAGTCATGGTTGGCCATTTCACTTCCAGCCTGAGCATGTTAGGGAGCCACATAGTATTTTTCCCAGTTAGCTATGGGAAGGATGACTTCTTGAATCATTCAAACACTTCTTTCTTCCTCATTCCCATGGGGAGACCACAAGTACTTGCCCCCTCTTTCTGTGAGTCTTGGTACTCAAAACTTCCACTCTCTCAAATCCTGCTTTTCTGTCCCCTGACTTGTTTATCCAGGGAGGCTAGTTTGTGTTATCCAAAATATTCTAGTTTGCTTCTTGAAAGATCTTCAAAAGGAAAAGGATTGTACCAAGAGAAGAGAAGATGTTGGTTACTCCTCCATAACAGACATTCTTCTTACAGATAGCTATAACTGTCACCTTCCCCAGAGCTTAGTACAGCACCTAGAATATGGCAGGTGCAATAATAAATGTTCATTGGCCAATTTAATTGATTGGTCTTTTCAACAGCTCAACTATGGAATATATTAAGCAATCTTGAGAGGTGGATATTATTTGGCAGCAAGGTGGCATAATGGATTAAATGTGAGTCTTAGAATTAGGAAGAACTGAGTTTAAATTTCATCTTGGACCCTTATGAGCTATGACTCTGTGGAATCTATTTAACCCCCCTCTACCTTCATTTGTTTATTCCTGTAAAATAGGAATAATGGCACCTACCTCCCAGGGATGTTATAAGGCTCAAATGAGATAATAATACTTTGCAAAACTTAGAGAACTATATAAATGTTAGCTACTATTATGAACTGAGTTCTAGTCATGAACTAGGAGATAAGGAGAAGAAAAGGCAAAGAGGCATGATCCTTATAAATGTAAGGATCTATCTCCTATTGTATTTGTGGAGATACAACTAATACATACAAAATAATCAAAGAAAAACTTTAGGTATGAATGGCCCTTTCTTGTGGTCTGTGGTTTGACTTCATTGTACTGAAAAGGTTGAATTGGTCTATAGGAGCCATCTCATGGATAATGGCTCAACCACCTTCCTCATCTCCAGTACCACACTCTTCTTCCTCCCCTGAAACAAGAACTATCTCCTACCCCATTTCTGCTCTCTCAATTTACTAATCAATAAGTATTCTTTGAGCACCTACTGTGTACTCAATACTTTCAAAGAACTAATAGATAAATATGTATTGAGTACTTACTATGTGCTCAAACCTCTGCCAGGTGCATTAAGGAGGACAGGAAAAGGGAGGAAAAACAAAATCTCACCCTTGGAAATCATAGATGGAAAAGAGCTTTTAGAGAATCCCCCTCATTTTACAGATGGGGAAACATGACCAGAGAGGTCAGGTCTACAGTCCAATGATAATTTGTGATTTAAAAAATAAACCCCTAATGGCTTACATTTCATAATGCTTTTAAGTTTTACATACATAGAGAGTTTAGTATAGAGCAGTAATTTCCAATGGTTTTTGTTCTGTGAAACCTTTTCAGCAAAATCGAATGTGTGAACCCATAGGGTAAGTTAATATACTACTCATAACATTTTGCAATTATTTACTACTTGAGGTGCTATTAAAATTTTTTTGAACATGAACCATTTGGAGCATTATCACAAGCCCATAGTGGTTCAAGAATCACTAAATGGGAGCCACTAGAATAACATAAAGAATGCTGAATCTGAAATCAGTAGAGGGACCTAGGTTTGAATCCCATCATGAACAAGTCACCAGCTTTCCATGTCTAAATTTCTCCATCTATACATGGGAATAACTCTAGTGACTGTTTCACGTGGTTTTTGAGAAGATCACATAAAATAAAGTGTGGAAAGTGATCTAGGTACTTTAAAACATACACATAAAACCATTTGAGTATTGGATTATGTGGGGCCGCTAGAGTCAGGAAGACTCATCTTTCTGAGTTCAAATCAAGCATCAGACACTCACCAGTAGCATGACTGGGCAATTCACTTAACTTTGCTTCAGTTTCTTATCAATGAGCTGGAGAAGAGAATGGCAAAGCACTCCAATATCTTTACCAAGAAAACCACAAATGAGGTCTCCAAGAGTCATACATGACTGAAACAATGGAACAACAGTACTGGATTATGTAATATCGATACTAAGTTCTATGGGCCTTCATAGGATCATAGTAATCATGGATGGAAAGATAGAAGGAACCTTCAAGATCTTAGAGTCTAACCCCTTCATATTACAGATGAAGAAATTGATGCCCTAGGAAACAACCTGCCTAAGGTCATACAGGTAGTAAGATAGAATTTGAACCCAGGGCTTCTAACTTCAGACTCCGTCCTCTCTCTACTCCATCATTCAAAGATGGAAGAGTTCAATGTGAACTAGAGAAGATGTCAAGGAAGGCACAGAGGAACAAAAGACCTAAGCCAGACTTGTATAGGATTATCTCTAGGTGTCTGAAGATTTAGAAAGGAAGGCATTCCAGGCAAGTGGAATGGCATGAGCAAAAGTGTGAAGATAGGAATGAGACCAATGAGTTGTGGATGTATTTGGACACTCAGGCCAAGTACTGAGACCTACAGAGTATCAATTCTCTCCCCAGCCCCCACCCCTGGCCACTGCCACAGTATAATCTCTGATCCAGCATCTTAATTAAAATACCTTGAAAAATTAATGATCACACGGGTGCTTTGAGCACTGAGCAGAATCACAATGTGGTCCCCTGAGCCTTGAGCTGCCAAACCACTCAGGCTGGAGCAATTTCCTTGTGAGGCAGATGCTTCCCCTCCTTCCGTTCCTTACTGGGCAGCGAAAAATAGATGCTCTATCTTCATTCGTGACAGTAATGTTTCACTGATGGGCTCTGGCTGCCTGCTGACAGCAATTCTCAGAAAGAAAGTTTACCAATATGATAAAAGAGAAATTGCCCCCAAGAAGGTAGCAATAGAGAAAATGCATTTGTGCCCTTTCAATTTCAGAGATCACAGAAATTACACTGCTAACCCTGTAAGTGACAGCTTTTGAAGAGCTGCTGAGTGTGTGATATGGGGGAGCCTCTCTCCCCACTCCCTACCCCACCCCTACTCCTGCCCCAACCTGGGCAGAGGATTGCCCCCAGAAGGTGTTAAAAAAGGCAGCCAAAGACACCTAGAATCCTATGCCTCAGGAGTGGTTGGGATAGGACAAGACAGGTTCTGAATTAAGATTTATTCCCATTAGGAAGGGGAAGCCAAGTAGTAAAAGATTCAGGAAAGTCAGGCTTTATTAAGCAATGTTTGGGACACAGGAAGGAAGGAAGGAAGGAAGGAAGGAAAGAAGGAAGGAAGGAAGGAAGGAAGGAAGGAAGGAAGGAAGGAAGGAAGGAAGGAAGGAAGGAAGGAAGGAAGGAAGGAAGGAAGGAAGGAAAACTAAATCAGGGCTTTCAGGAGTGGGTGCAATTCATGCAATTTCCTTTCTTGTAGATCCATTAGGCTATGTCTGAACTCTTAGGACCGAAACACTATCTGTGAGCAATGGGTATGAGAGTTTGGATTCATTTTAAGAACTAAGGTCATTATACTGGTTCACACTAGACCCACTTCCAGGGAATTTTTTTTTAACCAAAATGGCTATTTTTATCAGTATAGGAAACTCCCCCCCCCCCCCCCCCGTGGAATTTCCTTTATCAATTCAAATCTAGCACCTTCTTTGCAATTTATAACAAAAGGTAGCCTGGGATTATGTGACTTGCCCAGGGTCATATATGTCAGAGGCAGAAATTGAGCTCCAGCTTTCCTAAGTGGGAAGCCAGCTTCCTATCCATTCCACCCACACTGCATGACTAAAATTCAGTTTAGTCTAAAGAGTCTCTATGAGAACTGTTTCATAGAATTCTAGAATTATATCTAAACACAGTCTCTCCCTCTGAGGTGTGAAACAACTTCGTAGTCTCTCCCTCACACAAACCGTCCAGGTGGTGAAGCCAGGAACAGCAAGTTTGCATCATCTGTGCTCATGGGTTTTAGCCAATTCTGAACCTCCCAAGGAAGAGACCCAGTTTAGATGCTGATCTTTGTGAGGAGACACCATAAAGAGCTTTGGTCTTAGAGAAACAACAAACTCTGATGCCTTTTATTCAGTTTGTCACTAGGAACCCAAAATAAAATGAGAGAAAGAAGAAAGGAAGAGTGATTTGCAATAATTTCCACTATCTTTTAGAAATTGTCTTTCTCTAATCTCTTATTTTCCTTTTATCTCTTTGAGAAAGCTTGGTATTATCTTTTGCTTCAGGTATTATGCTTGATTCTGGGCATACAAACACAAAAACAAAACCAGTCTCTGCCCCCAAGTTTATATTCTCTTTTTATGTCTTTATCCCATATTATCATATCTTATAACTATCTATAGATTTAGTAGGCATTGTACTATAACATTTCAGCCACGTCCCTTCCAATGAGACCATACTCCGATCCATGGAGTATAACATGGGTAGGCTCAAGTATATCTCAAGGAACGGAATGTGTGTTCTGGTCCCTTTTGGTGACAGATGAGCTCTAAGCCCTATGGAAATGACATGGAGCTCCTGACTGGTTCCTTTGACTGAAGCTGTCAAAGAAAATCAGTGATTAGAGTAAAAGAGCCAATAACTCTGTGGGCTAGAAGGAGTGAGGAGGCAAAGCTCCCAACTTCCTTCAAGGGTCCCTCTTTGTTGGAACAAAGTCTGTGCCAGTTCTGTTTTGGACTTCCCAAGGATGGGGAAGGATTCTCTCCTTTTCACCTGCACTGACCATGGAAATCTACAATTTGAGAACATGGTAAAGGCAGGAATTTTCCTGGGCAATGCTGAGATGAGACTTCAAGTCTCTTCCAGCATCTTCTGCATTGTTTTATTTCTTTCCTTGAGCACAGGCCACCAAAACATGATCCTATAGCTTCTTAGAGAAGAAGATGCAGCAGTGTCAAGAGAAACTACCGGAAGAGTGCTATAGCCGAAAGAACTATGAGCTGGTTTCTCAGAGAATCTAGATTCATGAGGTGCATAGACAGCACAAGTTTAGAGGTATAAGTTAAATAGTTGTCCAGTAGCTCCTATAAAGCTCTATTACTCTCCTGGAAGAGAAGACTAAGTAAAAGATGATTGTTTTGTGCATTATTTATGTATGTGTATGTGTTGTTAATTGTTTCTTTTGTGATAGAGGAAATAGTTATCCTTTTCTAGATCTTGACTTTGTACATTGAATCCCTTTTCTAGAAAGAACCTAATTAATCTTTTAAAGGGAGTTCCTAAACATGATCTATACCTGAGCTTTGTTTGAGATATTTTCCATGGGGCATTGGGGTGCAGGCATAGTGAGACAGAAATGATGAGAAAAAGCTTGACTCCTCTTCTCCTTTTAGATGTCCTACCAAGACTAAACTCAGACTATATTAGCCCAGAGTAGGAGTTCTGTTCTTTTCTTGGAAGAGATCCCCCTCCAGTTGTGGGGCAGATATAAATGCTATAATTCTGATCATAGACAGTGGGTTGGGGAGAGAGAGAGAGAGAAAGAGAAAGACCGACAGAGACACAGAGAGAGGGGGGTTGATGGATAGATTAAGAAATGATGGATGGATAGATAGATATAGTTATGTATGTATATACATCTTATCTAAACCTCCTATTACCACTAATTTCTAACACCAAGGTCTATATACATTAGACAATAAATGTTTTAAGTTGAACTTAAAAAAAGAAGTGCAAAGAAACTGAAATAGATACAATTTCTCTTTCTTCTCCTCCTCCCTCTTCTCCCTTCTCTTCTCCTTTTCTTCCCCTCATGAACTGAGCAGCACTGGTGGAAAGCAGATCCCAGCAAGCACAAGGTAGAAGAAAACAATCAGCACCACCAGAAGCCAAGTTCATCTTCCACTTTGCCCAAATCTGTCACAGAACCATTAGTTTCAAATGAAGCAAGCTGCCGCCAAATACCAAACCATCTATCAGCCTTCAAAGCCCTCAGCCCCATGAAGAAAGAAACAACCACAGAACAAACATCCTCTGAAAAAGGGCCCAAATTAAACTGTAATTGTGTTTCATTACAAACACAGGGAGATATAATAGGATTCCCCCAAATCCAGAACAAGGAAAATAAGAAAAGAGTACTGTGGAGAACTGATATCATGCTATTCAGAACCCAAGTCCACCACTGTGAACCTAAGGAAATCCCTGGAGTCCTGGGAGTCAAGTGGGAAATTCAGTTGTTTGGATCAATAAGCATTTTCTGAACACCTACTGTGTATCTCAACACAGACTAGCCTTCACTGTATGAGAGACAGAAAGCAGAAGCTTCAATGCTGCTTAGAAGAAATTCAGAGTAACTGGGGAAACAGCTCAACTGTCTTAAATACATGAAACAATTAGAGAACAGTACATTATCAAGTGTTTAATTAAGTGACATCAAGTGCTTGAGTGTGGGACATAAGCAAGTGCTCTGGGCAGATATTTGAGGCAAGGGGTCTGAGGTAAATTAGTCCCTCCTCTGGACACCAAACCTGAGCTAAGGAACAGGACATTCTCACTGCTGGTGGACTTTTTTCTCTCTTTCCAACTCTGTCTCTCTCTCTCCTTCATCTTTTTCTTCTTCCCATCCCTCTCTCTTTTGTCTCATTGTATCTGTCTCTCTTTCTCTGTCTTTCCATTTCTGTCTGTCTGTCTTTCCTTGCCTCATCTTCCTAGTCTTCCATGAATATCTCTTTTCCCCCATCATTTTCATCTTCCTGTCTCTCTTCGAATCTCTCTCTCCTGTCCTCCTCATCCTCCTCATCCTCCTCCTCATCCTCTCTCTTTCTCCCCTTCATTGCCTCCTCTTCCTTCCCCCTCTCCCCTCAATTTCTCTTTTCTCTTTTTCCCTCATCTTTTTTTTTTTCCTCCTCATCTCTCTCTTGCTCTCTGGCTTTCTGTCTCTGACTCTGTCTCAATCTGTCTCTTTTAACATGTCTCCCTTTTTTTCACTCTGTCTCTGTCTCTTACCATTTGATGTGAAGGGAAACTCAACATATTCTGATGCTTGCAAAGGAGGCTTTTCTCCTCCTTTTTCACAAATTGATTTGGATGGAGGCTGATTTTTTTATGCTGAATCATTCTACCAAAATAACGTACATTTTAAAAAATGCTTGAGTTTCTAGGGGAGTTATCTCTGGCCTCTAACCCCTAAGGGGACAGTGAAGGTGAAAGCCCCCTAGCAAGGTCATATGCCTGACTGCTTTGTCTCCCTTGTTTGTCATCCTTATTTTATTGGCCCAGGAATTCTGGGTCCTTGCCTGAAGAGCACCAGAGACTACCCCTATTGTAAGGTTCAGTGATTGCCTCTTTCTCTGTAATAAGGCTGGTGATTTCCATCAGAAAACTATAGGATATGAAGCAGTCGACTTTGGTATACCCTATTTCTCTCTTAATAGGCAATATGTAACATATAGATCACACTCGTGTATGTAAATAGAGCACAAGAAATACAGAGTGCAGAGCACAAGAGGGGAAAAAAAGTAAGACAGTGTAGACAGTCAAATGTAAATTCTCCAGTAGAGAGAGGGCAGTTTTCCCCCCTGGATCTCCAAACCTAACACCAACTTTTGACCTTTTTTCAGGGACAGAGAATCACAAATCTATAGAGGGAAGGTATGTACCACAGTAGCCATATAATCCAACTTTCTCATTTTACAGATGAGGAAACTGAGGTTTGGAAAGGTTAATGGTTAAGTGATTCACCAAAGGCAATACAAGTAGCAAATAACATCCAGAGCCTCTGCTTCTAAATCTGGTAGTTCTCCCATGATAGCACACTCTTTTTCAGCCTAGCCCTAGAGCAATTAGTAAAGGATTCTCTTCAGAATCCTAGGTATTCTATTAAGAACTCAGGATGAATTTTCAGGAGGCTGGCTGGAGGAATTATACATACAAATCCTATTATTAAAGATGTGGCCCTTACCTCATATAGCTCCTTGAGCTCTCCGTGGGACCTCAGTCAATATTTGCTCAAAATCAAATATAGACCTCATTATGATTCAATGCAAATACTGCACTCCATCAAAACATGCCTCCACCTTTTATGAAAAGAACATTAATTCATTAATTTAATTAATACATCTCCATGGAACTGGAGTAGATTGGTTCCTTATTCCAGATTTACAACAGACAAAGGGAAACACTACAATGAACTAGGCACCAATGGGGGGGGGTGGGGAGGGGCCCCAAAGAAACATAGACTAGAGAACATCAAGAACATCAGTGCCAGAAGGAACTTTTAAGCCTCAGTTTCTTCATCCATAAAATGAGGGTGTTGAACTAAGTGATCTCTAAGAAATCTCTGAGAGGGTAAATCATTTGCTCAATGTCACATGGCTATTCCCCTGGCAGTCATGTAAATTCTCAATCCTGATCTGTCCAGGTGGGATTCTAGATGAGAGGATGGAAAATGGAAAACAAATAATAACCCCCAGCTCATTGGGTGGACCACAAACACCCCCAGTTAATCAATCAATCAATAAGCATTAATTAAGTGCATATATGCCAGGTACTGCTATATGTTAAGAATACAAAGAGAAAAGAAAAGCAGCCTTTGATTTCAAGGAGCTTCTGTTCTAATGGAGGAGACAACCACTGCTAAACATAGCAAGGACCAGGGCCATCTTTCTGTCCCCCTCCACTAAAAGGCCTTTCTGCTCTAAACTCATATACTTGTTCTGGGCTAGGTTCAAGCCTGTGAGAAAAGGAGTCAGACTCCATTTTTTTCATTTCAGACACTCACAGTGAAGTTTATAATTTAGGTTTAGGACCGAAAGAGGGTAAAAAGGCACTCAATATACAATATCAATCAGCTAATGGGACAAGTATCTATTTTCTACACATGAAAGAAATACTTTACACAAAATACAGGGATGTATTGACCAAAAGATTTAAATAAAACAAATGATAGAAATAGGATCATTGCCTGGGGCAGATGGGATGATTATAACTGATAGCAGAAAGAAGGAAGAACTGCTTAATTCTTTTCCTTTATTTTCTCTGTCAAAGAGGATGACCTTTGCACTTGAAAGGATAGAAGGAAAATGTCTAATAGGGAATTAATATTCAAGACAAGAAAGGGTAAAGTAAAAGAGCACCTGGCTGCCCTTGACAAATTCAAGTCACCTGGCCCAGATGAACTACACCCTCAGAGACTAAAGGAAATGCTTCCATTTACTTTGTGATTGTTGAGCTGCAATGATATCAGAAACATCATGGAGAATGGAAGAATTACCATAAATTGCCAATTAAAAATATATATGAACAGAGTCAGCAAACTATTAGTGAGCTTGACACTGATATTTGGTAAAATTCTAGCATGGAAGAATGGATTGTTAAAGAGATGATCCTTAAGAAATGGAAGTAGTGACTATAAAGAGCTTATATGGCTTCATCAAGAACAGGCCATGCCAGCCTAAGCATATTTCCTTTTCAGACAGCGTTATTCCTAGAATAAGAAAGTTTTTGTTCCACAGAACTCTGATGATATCACATCTGGATTGGTGTACTCAGTTTTAAGTTAAAGAACAATAGTGTTTGTGCAGAGCCAAGATGTTGAAGTAAAGGGAGTTCTATAGCTGAGCTCTTCCAATATCCCATCCTCCTCCCCCCAAAAATACTTTAAAACAATATCTCAAATTTAATTCTGGAGCAGAAAAGCTAACAGAAGCTTAGGGTGAGATACTTTTCCATTCTAAGACAACATAAATGAGAAGAAAACACTGAAGCAGGGACTGGCCTGGAGTCCATATAGCAGCAAAACCAACTGTGGGCATGGAGGCTACAATAGTAGAAGCCTCAGGAGCTCTTAGCCCAGAGATATCTGGACATCTGGCAACCAGTCAGAAAAAGATTACAGTGGACACTTGTGCTAGCCCATGGTCCAGAATCAGACACTATTTGGCAACTCTTTTGCCCATGTGTACTTCCAGGTCTCAGTTCCAGGTAGGAAAGGAGTACTTTTGGTTGCAAGGGAAGAATATAGACACTCAATTGATTATACAAATGTAGATATATGGGAATGTGAATGGGATGAATTTACCCATAAAATGGAAATGTATAGTAGAATAGATAAGAGAATCCAACAATATGTAGTTTATAAGAAACACATGTAAAACAGAAAGGCACTCAAGAGTTGAAATAAGGTGCTTGAATAATCTATTATGCTTCAGCTGAAGTAAAAAAATTAAGGGTAGCAATCATGATCTCAGGCAAAGCAAAAACAAAAATAGACCTAATTAAAAGAGATAATCAGAGAAATAATATCTTATTAAAAGATACCAGAGGCAATGAAATAATATCAATACTAAACATATGCACCAAATGGCAGAGCATCCAAATTCTTGAAGGAAAAATTAAGTGAGTTACTTGAGAAAACAGACAGTAAAACCATACTAATGGGGGACTGTAACTTTCTCCTCTCAAAGCTAGATAAATCTAATCATAAAATAAATAAGAAAGAAGCTGATAACACAAACAGATTTTAATAAAAGTTAGATATGATAGACCTCTGGGGGAAAAAACTGAAAAGGAATATACCCTTTTTTCAGTGGTACATGGCACCTTTACAAAAATTTATTATATGAGAGCATACAAATCTCACAAATGAGAAAAACTGAAATGCCAAATGTACCTTTTTCAGACAATACAACAAAATTACATTCAATAAAAGACTGGGGAAGTATAGATTAAAAATTAATTGGAAATTAAATAATCTAATCCTAAAGAATGAGTGGGTCAAAGAACAAATCATGGAAATAATCAATAATTCCATTAAAGATGACAATGAGACAACACACCAAAATTTGTAGGATACAGCCAAAATAATACTTAGGCAAAAACATATACCTCTAAAAGCTTACATCAATAAAATAGAGGAAGAGCAGATTAATTAATTAGGCATACAACTAAGACAAGCTAGAAAAAGTACAAATTTTAAATCTCCAATTAAACATTAAAATAGAAATTCTAAAAATCAAATGAGAGATTAATAAAATTGAAATTGAAAATAAAGAAGTTGAACTAATAAAGAAAACTAGGGAAAATAAAATAGATAAACCTTTAGTTAATTTGATTTTTTTAAAAAGAAAATAAGATAATCAGAATAAAAAAATGAAAAGGATTTATTGTACCACCATAAGTAAACTATTGGAACATAGAAAAATATATGTCAGATCCAGGAAGAAGGGAGAATTTATAACCAAAAAAGAGATAGAGAGGATCTCTAGAAGTAAAATACACAATCTGGTGAATACAAATTATTTTCTCTTCTTTTTTTTCTCTTTCTTCCCTTTGCAGCTTTGGTTAGATTTGCAAGATTCAAGGAAAATAAATTTTAACAGCCCTCCTTAGATGTATTTCATCCCTATCTAGGAGACTCATATTCTTATATTTTATACCATAGTGCAAAAAACAAAATCCCCTTCTCAAATACAATTTGCTTAGCTACCTGTCCATTTTCCAAAACTGTTTTTTTTTCTATTCATGAGCAGCAGTGATGAAAATACCATATGAATCTTTAAAGTATAAGACCCTAAGATCCTTACTATAATTCTCAAGACTAACATTTTCTAATATTTTCTGCTTTGTTTTTAAGTAACATTTGAGTCCACATGAATTACCAGAAATAAGTAATAGTCCTCCATTTAGAAGTGTTAGGATGGTCTTTGTCACATCTTGGATGCTTTCCCTGGGAAGATAGAAGACCTTTCTAGGATTATCATTTCTAACTCCTCTGCCAAAATTCACCAACCATCATTACATATCTCTGCTTCCTCTGACTCTTATTGAACAACCTTTCATCTAAAAGCCCATGTGCACTTCCATGGGTATGCCTTGAAAGATGTCTACTACTACTACTTCAAAATATTCATCTACCTACTCTTTGTCAAGAGCCTCTAACATGCTTTAGTTATAAATGTTCAATTGTCATTCTTCTCTTTCTCTGCTATGTAACATTTGTCTTTTAACTTCCTGACACAGATTACAATTCCTTTGATTAGCTAAAAAAAATTCACTTTCTCACAATTTAAATAGAAATAGATTATATTGTCTTCTAAATTTAAACAATTCAAAAATATTTAGGCAAGTGATCCATTTTGTGTATGGTATGAGATAGATCTAATAACATTTTTGCCATTCTACTATAACATTTTCTCAACATTTTTTATTAGATAATAAATTTTCCATTGCTTTTGTATTCTTAAATTTAACAAACACTAGTGTATTATATGGCTGGTTATCTAATCTGATCTTTTGATTTATTTTTTTAATGTAAGATTACATGAGTCTATGATTTTCCCAAAGTAACATAGCTAGAAAATGGCAGACTGAGGAGGAGAATTTAGTTTTCCTGACAGTTCCTCAATTGCTAAATGAGAGGCCTGAAATAGATGTTCCCTAAGGTCCCTTTCAGCTACAAAATCCTATGATTCTTATTTTTTCCATTTAATTGTTCTTTCCATAATATCACACTGACCCTCTTAAAATAAGCAATATATTTCTTTTTTAGTTGATTTTTATTTTAATAACAAATTTTTTTGTATAGGTTTTCTGAAATTATATTATTCATATCGTCTCCCTCCCTTCTTCCCTCTCCCCTCCCAGCGCTAACAAGCAATTCACTCTGGGTTATATATGTATTATATGCAAAATATATTTCCATATTATTCATTTTTATAAGTAATAAATGAAATGCATATAAGGAATATATAAATGTAAATAAATAAATACATAAAAATAAAGTACAAATAAATTAAATAAATAATAGAACCAACCCTTCCCCCCAAAATTACCCAAATAAACAAGTGATAAATCATATGTTTTTCATCTGTGTTTCTACTCCAACTGTTCTCTCTCTGGAGGTGGACAGCATTCTTTTTCATAAGTCCCCCATAATTGTTCTGGATCATTGTATTGCTGTTAGTAGCAAAGCCTATCACATTTGATTGTTCCACAATATTGAAGTCACTGTGAATAATGTTCTCCTGGCTTTGCTTAATTCACTCTGCATCAAATTGTATAGGTCTTCCCTGCTCTTTCTGAAATCATCCTGTTCATCACAACAATTTGTTCAGCCATTCCCCAATCAAGGGACATCCCTTTAGTTTCTAATTCTTTGCCACCATAAAAAGAGCAGCTATAAATATTTTTCGTACAAATAGGTCCTTTCCCATTTTTTCAATTTCTTTGGGATACACAGCCAGTAGTGTACATTACTATGTCAAAAGGTATGAATTATTTTATAGTACTTTGGGCATAATTCCAAATTGCCCTCCAGAATTGTTGGATCAGTTCACAACTCCACCAGCAATGTATTAGTGTCCCAATTTTGCCACATTCCCTCCAAAATTCATCATTTTCCTTTACTGTCATATTGGCCAATCTGATAGGTGTGAGGTTGTGCCTTGGAGTTATTTAATTTGCATTTCTCTAATCAAGAGGGATTTAGAACATTTTTTTCACATAGTACTGATAGCTTTAACTTCTTCATCTGAAAACTGTCTATTTATATACTTTGACCATTTATCAGGTAGGGAATGACTTGGATTCTTATAAATTTGACTTAGTTCTTTATGTATTTGAGAAGTGAGACTTTTATCAGAGAAATTTGCCATAATTTTTTCCCCAATTTGCTGTTTCCCTTCTAATCTTGGTTGCATTGGTGTTATGTTTGTACAAAAACTTTTAAATTTAACATAATAAAAATTATTCATTTTACATCTTACAATATTCTCTCTGTCTCTTGTTGGGACATAAATTCTTCCCTTCTCTGTTGATATGACAGGTAAACTATTCTATGTTCCCCTAATTTACTTATATTATCAATCTTAATGTTTAAATCATATCCCCATTTTGACCTTATGTTGGTATGCACTGTGAAATATTGATCTAAACCTAATTTCTCCCACACTTCTAATTTTCCCAACAGTTTCTGTCAAATACTGAGTTCTTATCCCCAAAGCTGGGATCTTTTACCCCTAATCTATTCCATTGATTCACCCTTCTTTTTCTTAGCCAGTACCAGATTGTTTTAATGATTATAAGCAATAATTTTCTATAGAATTTTAAAATTAAAAATAAAAACTTTCAGTCACTAGACCCACAATATCTGGCCAGAACTACAAAAATCAGATGTTTTGCCCTTGGATTAAGACCTTAACATTAGAGCCCACACTACCCAGACCAGAAATCTAAACACAAAGCTCTACTAAGAAAGAACTAGTTATATGATCCATATCCCTGGATTCCCAATGCCACTTTCAAGATCTCCTCCTACCACCATCACTCAGCAGCCTTTATTCTTTTGGCATTCCATTGTCTCTATTAATTTGTCCAGATGCTTATTCTGAAGAAGGCGGAGAGTCACAGGAGTAGAAAGTGATGGCAAGACTTGCCAGGTCTATACCATCCCCTCCAGAGTTTCTGATGTTTTCAAGGAAGAAACTCTTAAAATATTTCCGGCCATTTTTGAGCCTATGTCCAGAGACTGGTTACTGGTTTTTATAGGACAAAGAAAAAATGAGTGCCAGTGATTATCTCTAGTCTTAGAAAGATTCAATCAGATCTGCTAACTGTGGGAAATGAGGGGGAAGTCCTCATAAACCATATATTGAGGCAAAGAAGAGGTAAACAGGATTCATTCATCTAGGACTAAAGAATGGGCACCTTCGACAAGGAAGAGCAATTTAGACAAGTGTTATAGCTGCCTGAATTGGTAGAAAACTGTGAGGTAATTTAATGGTGAATACAAATACAAATAAATAAATTAAGCACTTACTATGTGCAAAGCACACAATGCTAAATGCTGAATATACAAATTCAAGGCAAGACAGTTTCTGCCTTTGACATCCTAATAACCAGAAAAATCACAGGGATGTGACTGACAACATCCTTTTCAGGAACAGCCTTGTTTATTTGTTCTCAGTGCTAGAATTGGAATGTAGTGGAGGGTGAGGAGGAAAAGAGTCAAGATTAAGTGATCCATGCTCTGATGGATAGAGAGTGATATGGTGAGTGTGGGCCAGGGATAGATATGGTGGATGCTCACCAATTGGGTCCCAAGATCAGAAGGGTGGAGCCAAAGATCCAACTCAGAGGAAGAGGCCAGAGAGAATGAGCACAGAAGCATGAAGATCATCAACAGTATATTGTTTTGCAGCATGAGTCCCAAGCAGTATCACCCTGTCCCTAAAGATGGAAGCCCTAGTAGCAGCAGGTGCAAGGCATTACCTTAGTGAATGACAACTGAGAAGCCAGAAGAAAAGTGACCATGTACCAAATGGAAGCAGAGAGCAGTCACAGGTTTTTCAGCAGTAGATCCTACCCCAAAGAATGGGATTTCAGCAGATGAAACCCATGAAATCAGAAGGGTGCAGTGACAACTTCCCAGCCTCACCAGAAGTTAATGTAGGCTGTAACCAAGAAAAGAATGGAATCTTTGAACCAGCCTTCAGAAGGTAGAGATCTGTGGACTTGGGCAGGAAAAGTGTCCCACACATGGCACAATGCAAGTGGTCTCCTTTCTTCTTTTCAAAGCTTGAGTTTTCTCAGGAATTGTTCCCTTCCTCATCAGTGGGAGATTTTACTCATTTATGTATAGAAGGCTGAGAATTGCTTGATTTTCCCTATTACTTAGATTTATTTTCTTTCTCAATGAAATACTTCACTATTTGATTCAATTGATTGGATCTGCTCTATTGGTAAAAAAAATATTGAATAGGATCACATGCCAAATATTAGACTCCACTTTGAACCCATATCGATATGGGACTCTAAAAGTAAATGGGATACCCATAAACAGAAATCTCCCAATGTTTACTTCACTCTACCTTCCTTTTCCATTTCATTGTCTAGATCATTGCCTTTTCACTCTGACCCATTCCTTATAGGTGTTCAATTATAAACACTGACCTCTTTATTAATCAGCCTCTTCATATTCCATGGTAACTCTATATCAACCACCGAGTCATATACTCATAACTTTTAAATGAATTAAATAAAACATATTATAAAGGAAATCAATTATATAAAAGTACGGTTATTAAAATGTTTTTAAAAAACAATGTCACAGAAGGTCAGTACACCTGCCTAGTTTACCAGTTCAATTATAGATTGTCTTCTATCTTTTATATACTTTGCCTCTGTCCAAATCCTATTTATATTCTACCATTCTTCAAGACTAGGTCATACCTTACCCCAACCACCCTGTCCCATAACCACCATGACAATTGATCATCCACTTTCTACAATCCTACTTATTATATACTGCTGAACACTGTTAGAGAAAGCCAAGCAGCTGTGCCAACTGCATCCACTAAAACTTTGCTGTATCCAATATCAACTGGCCATGCACTACTACAGAAAAGTTGCTTTATTCTGCCTTAATTAGCTCTCAATTTTACTCCCTTTGCAGATTTTCTGAACCTTTTCTCTTCTCTCTTGAGACTATAAATTATGAACTCCCTCATCTTCTTTGTTATACAACTCAAAACCACTCTACATCTCTCCTTATTCTCTCCTTCATTTCCAGTCTCTAAGGAAGTAAAGTGGCACAGTGCTCTTTTTGGCACTATTCAGGTTAAGTCTGTGCTCCTTGTTTTTATCCCATTTCCTGGAATCAGATACAAACATTAATCACAGTACCATAATATTTTATCAATAAATGGCAGGTTCCCATAGTTTAAAGCTTTTGGGTATGCATTGATATTATAAGAAGTATATATATGTATTAAACTTCTATTACTGCAGAAAAATAATATTAATTATATGTACCTTTAGTACAAGAAATGAGGGAAAAAAGAAAAAATCTATTATTCTAATCAAAATAAAAGAAAAGCATAATAAAAACAAGGAAAAATCAGGAATTCAATGTGTTCTCGAAAAACAGCATCCATTTGTCTATGGATTATTATCTCCAATGTATATGATAGGATATAGTCAGTCAGTCTCAACAGAAGATGCTTTCTTCACATGTGAGCAATGAATCCAAGAGTCCTTCTTGCCAACCTTTATAGATGTTGGAGTAGTTAACAATATTTGGAATGGTCCTTCCCAGGAAGGCTAAGTTGCTCCAATATGCTTGAAATTCTTAATATACACTTTGTCTCCTGGGTTCAGGTCATGAAGCGAAAAGTCTAGTGGTCCGACTTGTACTGCAACTTCAGGATTCATGAAGTTCACGCAGTTTGTGTTGTAATTCCTGTATATAGGAAGCAATAGTAGTATCTCCCCCTAATAGTGATGTATATGCAGGGGAAAAAAGGTTTAGCTTGTCTAGGTGGATGTCCAAAAAGCATCTCAAATGGTGAGATGTGTAGGTCTCCTCTAGGCCTGCTTCTAAGATAAAATAGGGCCAGAGAAGCATTATTGACAGCCATGAGAGCTTGCTCTGATAGACCTGAAAAATGGTCAAAATTTGAAAGAACCCAACAAGAAATTGATGAGACCCCATCCCAGTTTATGGACAGATTTATTGACGTAGGAAATACATATATGGACCTTGATTTATCTAGAGAAAGGGACATTAGGAAAATACGTAGGCAATTCATTGAGAATTTTTGTTCAGTAGTAAAAGACTACTTTAAAACTAGCTGTCCTCACTGCGACTCTATGGACCTTGAAGAATTGAGGAGAGTAGCAACCTATATTTATAAAGGTCGTGTAAAAAGACCTGAGGAACACAATACGTTAGTGGAAGATTTAAAAAAAGAAATTGAAATGTTAAAGAGACAATTGAA
Source organism: Monodelphis domestica (assembly GCF_027887165.1). Classification (NCBI taxonomy): domain Eukaryota; kingdom Metazoa; phylum Chordata; class Mammalia; order Didelphimorphia; family Didelphidae; genus Monodelphis; species Monodelphis domestica. The sequence continues at coordinate 439,608,681 of NC_077227.1, read as the reverse complement.
AAATAAGGGAGAGACTATAGCCCCTTTGCAGGAATCCACGGATCAATCAGTAACCTGCCACTTCTTTGGGAAGAAGGGCCACAGAATGATAGGATATAGAACTTTTCTCAAGATTATCAGAAGGAATATGCAGTTTAATAACAACTTTAGAAATAATAACTATAGAAATGATGATAATAATCAGAGAAACCAGAATTTTAGAAATTTTAGAAATTATAATAATGACTATAGAAATAACTATAATGACTATAGAAATAAGGACTTTAGAAACCAAAATTATAGAAATAGGAATTGGGAAAATAATGACAATGCTCCAAATGAAGAAAATTATAATACCCAACAACAATATATAAGAAACGGTGCTCATCCAAAAAATACTCGAGGTGCTAATGCCCTTTAGGGGGGGTGCCTTTTAGGGTGGTGCCCAAGGAATGTCCCAAACACAAAGGTGTCCAGAGGGGGGGGGGGCACAGGAATCAGAGGATAAAACCTTTGATTTTCCAGACACTGATGTCCTACTACCCGTTGTCCCTATCCACTGCCCTCCCCATACTAATGAACCCCATGTTACCTTAAAGGTGGGTAACACCTATTATGATTGTCTCTTGGACACTGGAGCTACCAGGTCTGTATTAAAGAATATACCTGATTTAAATTGTTATTCTGTTGACTCACAAAGTATAGTGGGAGTATCAGGAATACCCCAAAGAGTTAAAAAAACTTGCCCCTAGAATGGTGTCTTTAGGACCCCTAGAGGTACAACATTTCTCCCTTTTGATGCCTGACTCCCCTTTAAATTTTCTGGGGAGGGACCTTCTATGCAAACTCAGAGCCACAATAACTTGCTTCCCAGATGGTTCCTTAATATTGGAAGTACCAGAGGAATCTTTAAATTTACTCCCTGTACTTCTCTCAGAGAGCCAGGAGGCAAAAGAGCCTCCCACTTTTGAAATATCTACAGATATACCAGAGTCTCTTTGGGCCATGTCTTCTTCCGATGTAGGCTTACTTAAATCTGCTGTTCCTGTACAGATAAAAAATAAATCTAGCCCACCTCATTCCATTCCTCAATATCCCCTCTCAAAAGAGGCAATTGAGGGTATTACCCTAGTTATTAACTCATTAATTAAACAAGGAATAATAATCTCTTGTAAATCTGAATACAACACGCCCATCCTGCCAGTTAAAAAAACAAAACGAGGGCCTGATGGCAAGCTCCTCTATAGATTCGTACAGGATCTGAGGGCAGTGAATAATCACGTTATAAAGAGACATTCCTAGTTTCAAACATAAATACTATTATTTCCTCTATTCCTAGCATAGCTACATACTTTACAGTAGTAGACTTGTGCTCAGCTTTCTTTTCCATACCTATACATGAGAACTCCAGGCATATTTTTGCTTTTCCCTAGAAGGCAACACAATATACATGGAGTAGTTTGCCACAGGGTTATGTGGAAAGCCCGAGTTTATTTGCGCAAATTTTGAGCCAAGACACAGATAATATAAGATTTAAAAATAGCAAATTAATCAAATATGTAGATGATCTACTCTTGGCTTCAACAGATGCAGAAACATGTCAAGAAGATAGTAAACACCTTCTTTTGGAATTGCACAAAAGAGGACATAAAATCTTGAAGGATAAAGTTCAGTGGTGTCTCCCTAAAGTAGAATATTTGGGATTCATCCTGACTGCTGGTGCTCACTATATTTCTCCAAAACAAATTAAGAATATTCAAAATTTAAGCACTCCTACCACTAAGAAATAGTTGAGAGCAATTTTAGGAGCAACAGGGTTTTGCAGATAATGGATTACTTGCTATGGGGAAGTTACTAAACCCCTTATAGTACTAACAAAGGATTCTGTCCCTGAACCCCTCAAATTAGAGCCTGAACACTTGTCAGCTCTATCAGATCTAAAACAGGCTATCCTGTCTGCCCCTGCTCTGGCATCCCAGATTACAACAAGCCATTTACTTTGGATGCACATGAGCAAAGAGGAGTAGCTTCAGGTGTTTTAACTCAAACTTTGGGACCTTCTCAGTGCCCAATTGTTATTATTCTGCATAGCTGGACCCAGTAGCTTCAGGAGCACCACCATGTCTTAGAGGAGTAGCTGCTACAGCCTTACTAGTGACAAAAACTGTTGATCTAGTATTGGGATGCCCATTAAAAATTATGTGCCCACATGAGATAGAAGCATTGTTGCTAAGGCATAGAACACAGGCATTCTCGGATCAGAGAATTACAAGGTATGAATAACCTTGTTAAATAGCAAAAAAAATACCTTGAAATGCTGTACTACCCTTAACCCTGCCACCTTGCTTCCAGATTTACCAACTTCAGGAGAACCATTACACAATTGTGAAACACTAGTGTCCATGGCAAAAAAAAGCCTCGAGATAATCTCTTGGGCACTCCCTTAGACAATCCAGATCTGATCTTATTTACTGATGGTTCCTCTTTTATGAGGGATGGCATACACTACACTGGAGCTGCTATAGTCTCAGTATTTGCCACTGAGTGGTCAGCTTCACTACCCTCTAACATTAGTGCTCAAGGAGCAGAACTCATAGCTCTGAAGCACACTTGTATAATTGCCAAGGATAAAAAGGCAGCAATTTATATGGATTCTAGATATGCTTTTGGCATTTGTCACTCAGTCGGAATGCTATGGCTCCAGAGAGGATTTTTAACCTCAACTGGAAAATCTATAGCTAATGCAGAAATTATTAATGAAGTTCTTTCTGCTCTCCAGCTTCCTAAAGCCCTAGCTGTAGTTCATTGCTCTGCCCATACAGGTGGCACTGACCCTGTCTCTAGAGGAAATGATTGAGTAGATGCTGCTGCAAAGCTAGCAGTCATAGAAGGACCTGAATTAATTTTAACATTAACAACCACTGATGATTTAAATTTGTCACTTTCCTATAATGAATAAGTATCTGACCATGATACTGCTCTCCTCAAAAAATCTTCAGTGGCTCTCCATTGTATAATTCTTCAGTCTTGCATTTAAGGTCTTCCAAAAGCTGGTTCCTATATTTCTATCCTTTTTTTCATAGCTTCCATGTTTCAGCCAAATTGGACTCCCAAACCCAACATCCATCTCTTATCTTCATGATTTCCCTCAGGCAATCTCACCCCACCTCCAAGCCCAGAACTTACTCCTTCCTCGTCTTGTGGAATCCTTGGGAAATGCCTCATCTTTTAGAATCCTTAAACTTTTTAAAGTCTCTTCTCAGATTTCACTTCCTTCATGAATCATTTACTGATTGCTTGAGATGATCTTATTCTTTCTCTTGTCAAATTATCATTCATTGATTTATCTATGTAGTGGTACAATCTTCAACATTCCCCTACCCCAAGTACAATGTAAGCTCTTTGAGAGAAGGACTGTTTTATTTTTATCTTGGTATCCCAAGGCCCTTATTCAGGGTCTTTTACATTTTTTTTACTTATCCTATGAAAGCACTAGTATAAGAACTCTGAAGGGAGTAAATCCACTTTTTCAATTCAAAATGGCAACTGTGTTGCTGCTCATAGATTTATAGTCTTACCTGGGGCACTGGGAGGTTGAGTAACTTTCCTAAAGTCATGAAGCCTTATATTGGGGAACTCTGATTTGAACTCAGGTCTTAATGATTACATGGGTAGTTTTCTGTCCACTATGCTGTGCTGCCTCTAGCCTTGTACATCATAAGCACTTGATAAATGTTCATTGAAGTAAAGAAAATATCTCTGGGAGAAAGCTAGGGGCAATGTTATTATTCCCATTTTACAGATAAGAAAATTGAATCCCAAAGAGGGAAAGTAAGATTTCACACTTGAAACAGATAATAAGAATCAGAGACAGGATTTGTACCAAGATCTCCTAACTCTTTCCACTGAGAGGTAAAGTACAAACTTTCTAACAACACAATTTCTTCCCAACGAAGGAACTATTATAAACTTCTCCATTGTTCCTCATCATACCACTTAGATGGGTCCCTATTTTGCCTGTGGAGAAAACTGGCCCTATTTGAGGGGGAGACTTCTGAAAGACAAGAATATGAGGTGATAAATTGAGGTGGTGTCTCATTCTGTAGAAGATCTCAATTCTTTTTCTAGAAGAGACAGAACATATCAATCTACATATGAGCAATGCATTTAAGGTTCACTAAAGTCTTTAAGCAATTACAAGGTTCTCCTACCCACAGATAATTATCAGACACTTAGTTTTAACATTCATTTCAATCCAGTCCAATAAACATTTGTTTAGCACCTACTATGTACTAGGTTGGGCAGTTAGGTGGCATGATAGAGTTCTCGATCTTTAACTGAGGTGACTCATTTTCCTGAGTTCAAATCTGGCCATAGACACTTACTAGCTGTGTGACCCTGAAAAGGTCACTTAGCCCTGTTTGCTTCAGTTTCTTTACCTATAAAAAATTGAGTTAGAGAAGGAAACGCCAAAGCACCCCGGTATCTTTGCCAAGAAAATTACAAATAGAATCACAAAAGGTCAAACATGACTGAAAACAATTGAACAAAAACAAAACAATAAGACCATGCTGTAAGAATTAAATTTTAATGATTTGACTAAAATATATGAAGATTATAAATAATAATGGTGGTTGCCTATTTGAAGTAGTATTGTTCAAATTCAAGATGATAAACTCAAGTTGAAAGTGACTCCTGAGGCCAACTTTCTTCCTTGAGCAGATCTTCTTCCTTAAGCTGACTTCCTTCTTGAAATCCAACTCCTTCTTGAAGCTGACTTCCTTCTTAGAGTCAACTTCACTAGCCCCAGAAATTCAGGACCTTTTATAGTGGCTCCTTGTCCCTTCCCCCTTTCACAAGGGCCAATCACAGTTTCCAAATTGTCTAATACTACACAGAGGGCAATGTCTGTGGGATTCACACCTCTCATCCTCTGAAAGTATCAACTCTTATCAAGGGCCTCTGAAGGTCAATTTCTCATCAGAAGGTTCACAGTTTCCTGACTGATTGAATTCCTAAGGGTGTGACTGCATTTCTAAGGGTATGAATTCTCTAAGTGGTTTGTGAGCTCCTCCACCTAGTTCAAGCTTTTGTTGATTCAATCAAAAGTTGTGTTAACTCAAAATAGGCAAAGGGAACAAAGAATTCCCTTTTCATAATACCCCTCTGTGATTCTGTGGGAGACTAGTCTCCCCAATGAATCATTTTACATAATCAGAAACTATAATAGTTAGATATAAGAGTGAAATGAGGGGGACTTCCGGTTAAGATGGCGGCTTAGAGAAAGCTAAAGCTCAGATCTCCTGAAAACCCTTCCCGACCGATCTCAAACGATAAGCTCCTAAGGCGCCGAAATTCAAAACGATCAACAGCACAGACCCTGGGAACCCTCCTCCTGGACCTGGACCCGGTTCAAAAGGTACGGCTCCCCTTAAAAGCCAGAACCCGAGATCACTCGGACCTCAGGGGTAGGAGCGCAGAGTCCAAGGCTCCCGGAAGCGGCAGCCGCGCCGGGCTCAGAGAGCAGGGTCTGAGGAACAACAACCCTCAGGGTCTTCTACCCAAGTCCCAGTCCCGGTGAAAGTTACTGCCTGGGGCCTCCGCTGCAAAGAGCCGGTTGGTCCGGGTGAAAGTTACTGCCTGGGGCTTCCGCTGCAGAGAGCCTGTCGGTCCCGGTGAAAGTTACTGCCTGGGGCTTCCGCTGCAGAGAGCTGGTCGAAACAACAGCAACCCTCAGGGCGGGCAAGACAGCCTCACGGGCTGGATCCTGCTATCCAAGTCTCAGTGAAAGTCCTTGTCCTCCGAGCTTGGGGAAGCTGCAGCCCATCCCCCCGCAGGCTGACGAAACAGCCTCACGGCCAGCGATTCTGAAGGCAACTTCCGGAAAGCGAGCCGGGGGGAGAGTGTGGCCTCGTGGTCCGACCCTTCCATTCCAGTTCCAGTGAGGCATATTCAGTTTAACCCAGGGAAAGCTCATAGAACCATCTGCCCAGGACTGCCTCTGAACACCAGACAGAGGCAAGAAAAACTAATCCTCCACATTCAGAAATGGCAAACTCCACAGAACCACAGAAGCCCCAAAATACCAAGAAAAATAAGAAGAAAGGGGCGACTTTGGACACATTCTATGGAGCCAAAATACAAAATACAGAGCAGACAGAAGATAATATAAAAGAAAATGCTCCAAAACCTTCCAAAGGAAATGGAAACTCTCCACAAACCTATGAAGAATTTGAATCAGAAATGACCAAAAAGATGGAAGCCTTCTGGGAGGAAAAGTTGGAAATAATGCAAAAGAAATTCACGCATCTACAAAACCAGTTTGACCAAACTGTAAAAGAAAACCAGGCTTTAAAGGCCAGAATCAGGCAGCTGGAAGACAACGATCGTGTAAAAGAGCAAGAATCAATAAAGCAAAGCCAAAATACCAAGAAATTAGAAGAGAACATAAAATATCTCACCGACAAGGTGATAGATCTGGAAAATAGGGGGAGAAGGGATAATTTAAGAATAATTGGACTCCCAGAAAAGCCAGAAATAAACACCAAACTGGACATGGTGATACAAGATATAATCAAAGAAAATTGCCCAGAGATTCTAGAACAAGGGGGCAATACAGCCACTGACAGAGCTCACAGAACACCTTCTACACTAAACCCCCAAAAGACAACTCCCAGGAATGTAATTGCCAAATTCCAAAGCTATCAAACAAAAGAAAAAATCCTACAGGAAGCCAGAAAAAGACAATTTAGATATAAAGGAATGCCAATCAGGGTCACACAAGACCTTGCAAGTTCTACTCTGAATGATCGTAAGGCATGGAACATGATCTTCAGAAAGGCAAGAGAGCTGGGTCTCCAACCAAGAATCAGCTACCCAGCAAAACTGACTATATACTTCCAAGGGAAAGTATGGGCATTCAACAAAATAGAAGACTTCCAACTTTTTGCAAAGAAAAGACCAGAGCTCTGTGGAAAGTTTGATACCGAAAATCAAAGAGCAAGGAATACCTGAAAAGGTAAATATTAAGGAAAGGGGAAAATGTTATCTTCTTCTTTAACTCAAACTCTCTTCTATAAGGACTACATTTATATCAACCTATGTATACTAACATGTGGGGAAAATGTAATGTATAAATAGGGGGTAAAGAAAGGCCAAATAGAATAATCATTCTCACACAAAGATTCACATGGGAAGGGGAGGGGAAGAAAACTCCTATAAGAAGGAGAGGAAGAGAGGGGGGGGGGTTACTTAAACCTCAATCTCAGGGAAATCAGCTCTGAGAGGGAAAAACATCCAGATCCATTGGGATCTTGAATTCTATCTTACCCAACAAGGGTAAGGAGAAGGGGAAACCAAGGGGGGGAGGGGGAGAGGGAGAACAAAAAGGGAGGGAAAGAGAGGGGGGAGGGGGAGGGAACAAAAAGGGAGGGACTAAAAAGGGAAACATCAAGGGAGGGGACAAGGGGGACTGTTTCAAAGTAAATCACTGGACTAAAAGGTAGAGCCGAAGAAGAAAAGGTTAGAATTAGGGAAGGCAATCAAAATGCCAGGGAGTCCACAAATGACAATCATAACTTTGAACGTGAATGGGATGAACTCACCCATAAAACGTAGACGAATAGCAGAATGGATTAGAATCCAAAACCCTACCATATGTTGTCTTCAAGAAACACACATGAGGCGGGTTGACACCCACAAGGTCAGAATTAAAGGATGGAGTAAGACCTTCTGGGCTTCAACTGATAGAAAGAAGGCAGGAGTGGTAATCATGATATCTGATAAAGCCAATGCAAAAATAGACCTGATCAAAAGGGATAGGGAAGGTAATTATATTTTGTTAAAAGGGACTATAGACAATGAGGAAATATCATTAATCAATATGTATGCACCAAATAATATAGCACCCAAATTTCTAATGGAGAAACTAGGAGAATTTAAGGAAGAAATAGACAATAAAACCATACTAGTGGGAGACTTAAACCAACCATTATCAAATTTAGATAAATCAAATCAAAAAATAAATAAGAAAGAGGTAAAAGAAGTGAATGAAATCTTAGAAAAATTAGAATTAATAGACATATGGAGAAAAATAAATAGGGATAAAAAGGAATACACCTTCTTCTCAGCACCACATGGCACATTCACAAAAATTGACCATACATTAGGTCACAGAAACATAGCACACAAATGCAGAAAAGCAGAAATAATGAATGCAGCCTTCTCAGATCACAAGGCAATAAAAATAATGATTAGTAATGGTACATGGAAAACCAAATCTAAAACCAATTGGAAATTAAACAATATGATACTCCAAAACCGTTTAGTTAAAGAAGAAATCATAGAAACAATTAATAATTTCATCAAGGAAAATGACAATGGCGAAACATCCTTTCAAACCTTTTGGGATGCAGCCAAAGCGGTAATCAGAGGTAAATTCATATCCCTGAATGCTTATATTAACAAACAAGGGAGAGCAGAGATCAATCAATTGGAAATGCAAATGAAAAAACTGGAAAGCGATCAAATTAAAAACCCCCAGCAGAAAACCAAATTAGAAATCCTAAAAATTAAGGGAGAAATTAATAAAATCGAAAGTGATAGAACTATTGATTTAATAAATGAGACAAGAAGCTGGTACTTTGAAAAAACAAACAAAATAGACAAGGTACTGGTCAATCTAGTTAAAAAAAGGAAGGAAGAAAAGCAAATTCACAGCATTAAAGATGAAAAGGGGGACAGCACCTCCAATGAGGAGGAAATTAAGGCAATCATTAGAAATTACTTTGCCCAATTATATGGCAATAAATACACCAATTTAGGAGAAATGGATGAATATATACAAAAATACAAACTGCCTAGACTAACAGAAGAGGAAATAGAATTCCTCAATAATCCCATATCAGAAATTGAAATCCAACAAGCCATCAAAGAACTTCCTAAGAAAAAGTCCCCAGGGCCTGATGGATTCACCTGTGAATTCTATCAAACATTCAGAGAACAGTTAATCCCAATACTATACAAACTATTTGACATAATAAGCAAAGAGGGAGTTCTACCAAACTCCTTTTATGACACAAACATGGTACTGATTCCAAAACCAGGCAGGTCAAAAACAGAGAAAGAAAACTATAGGCCAATCTCCCTAATGAATATAGATGCAAAAATCTTAAATAGGATACTAGCAAAAAGACTCCAGCAAGTGATCAGAAGGATCATTCACCATGATCAAGTAGGATTCATACCAGGGATGCAGGGCTGGTTCAACATTAGGAAAACCATCCACATAATTGACCACATCAACAAGCAAACTAGCAAGAATCACATGATTATTTCAATAGATGCAGAAAAAGCCTTTGATAAAATACAACACCCATTCCTATTAAAAACACTAGAAAGCATAGGAATAGAAGGGTCATTCCTAAAAATAATAAACAGTATATATCTAAAACCAACAGCTAATATCATCTGCAATGGGGATAAACTAGATGCATTCCCAATAAGATCAGGAGTGAAACAAGGATGCCCATTATCACCTCTACTATTTGACATTGTACTAGAAACACTAGCAGTAGCAATTAGAGAAGATAAAGGAATTGAAGGCATCAAAATAGGCAAGGAGGAGACCAAGTTATCACTCTTTGCGGATGACATGATGGTCTACTTAAAGAATCCTAGAGATTCAACCAAAAAGCTAATTGAAATAATCAACAACTTTAGCAAAGTTGCAGGATACAAAATAAACCCACATAAATCATCAGCTTTTCTATATATCTCCAACACAGCTCAGCAGCAAGAACTAGAAAGAGAAATCCCATTCAAAATCACCTTAGACAAAATAAAATACCTAGGAATCTACCTCCCAAGACAAACACAGGAACTATATGAACACAACTACAAAACACTCGCCACACAACTAAAACTAGACTTGAACAAATGGAAAAACATTAACTGCTCATGGATAGGACGAGCCAATATAATAAAAATGACCATCCTACCCAAACTTATTTATCTATTTAGTGCCATACCCATTGAACTACCAAAATACTTCTTCACTGATTTAGAAAAAACCATAACAAAGTTCATTTGGAAGAACAAAAGATCAAGGATATCCAGGGAAATAATGAAAAAAAACACATATGATGGGGGCCTTGCAGTCCCTGACCTAAAACTATATTACAAAGCAGCAGTCATCAAAACAATTTGGTACTGGCTAAGAAACAGAAAGGAAGATCAGTGGAATAGACTGGGGGAAAGCGACCTCAGCAAGACAGTATACGATAAACCCAAAGATCCCAGCTTTTGGGACAAAAATCCACTATTCGATAAAAACTGCTGGGAAAATTGGAAGACAGTGTGGGAGAGACTAGGAATAGATCAACACCTCACACCCTACACCAAGATAAATTCAAAATGGGTGAGTGACTTAAACATAAAGAAGGAAACCATAAGTAAATTGGGTAAACACAGAATAGTATACATGTCAGACCTTTGGGAGGGGAAAGGCTTTAAAACCAAGCAAGATATAGAAAGAATCACAAAATGTAAAATAAATAATTTTGACTACATCAAACTAAAAAGCTTTTGTACAAACAAAACCAATATAACTAAAATCAGAAGGGAAACAACAAATTGGGAAAAAATCTTCATAGAAACCTCTGACAAAGGTTTAATTACTCATATTTATAAAGAACTAAATCAATTGTACAAAAAATCAAGCCATTCTCCAATTGATAAATGGGCAAGGGAAATGGATAGGCAGTTCTCAGATAAAGAAATCAAAACTATTAACAAGCACTTGAAGAAGTGCTCTACATCTCTTATAATCAGAGAGATGCAAATCAAAACAACTCTGAGGTATCACCTCACACCTAGCAGATTGGCTAACATAACAGCAAAGGAAAGTAATGAATGCTGGAGGGGATGTGGCAAAATAGGGACATTAATTCATTGCTGGTGGAGCTGTGAACTGATCCAACCATTCTGGAGGGCAATTTGGAACTATGCCCAAAGGGTGCTAAAAGAATATCTACCCTTTGACCCAGCCATAGCACTGCTGGGTCTGTACCCCAAAGAGATAATGGACACAAAGACTTGTACAAAAATATTCATAGCTGCGCTCTTTGTGGTGGCCCAAAACTGGAAAACGAGGGGATGCCCATCAATTGGGGAATGGCTGAACAAACTGTGGTATATGTTGGTGATGGAGTACTATTGTGCTAAAAGGAATAATAAAGTGGAGAAGTTCCATGGAGACTGGAACAACCTCCAGGAAGTGATGCAGAGCGAGAGGAGCAGAACCAGGAGAACATTGTACACAGAGACTAATACACTGTGGTATCATGGAACGTAATGGACTTCTCCATTGGTGGTGGTGTAATGTCCCTGAACAACTTGCAGGGACCCAGGAGAAAAAAACACCATTCATAAGCAAAGGATAAACTATGGGAGTGGAAACACCGAGAAAAAGCAACTGCCTGAATACAGAGGTTGAGGGGACATGACAGAGGACAGACTCTAAATGAACACTCTAATGCAAATACTATCAACAAAGCAATGGGTTCAAATCAAGAAAACATCTAATGCCCAGTGGACTTACGCGTCGGCTATGGGGGGTGGGGGGGGGGAGGAAAAGAAAATGATCTATGTCTTTAACGAATAATGCTTGGAAATGATCAAATAAAATATATTAAAAAAAAAAAAAGAGTGAAATGAAAGAGAAAGAGAGAGCAAACCAATGTTTGCTAGGTGCATTGACAATAAGCCAATAGGAGGCAATCCCTTTTGGCATAAGAGTTTATGTTCAGAATAAATGTGTTCAACTTACCCCTACACACACACAGTTCAATCAATGATGCTTCATGGTTCATTCTGGGTCTTCTGAGGCTGTTTAGATTTCTTCAGGCATCTTTATGGTGCCTTCTTCAAACAATTCATCTTTTAGATTCAAAGAGTTATCTAGCTCTCTTTCCTAAATATTTCTTTCTCAAAAGATTTTTTAGTTTTGTAACAATTATATAATCCCTATGATAATTATGCAATCCCCCTGAGGAGGGTGTTGCAATTCCTATTACAATTATATAATTCACAGGGTAACTAACCCCTTGGGTTTGCTCCCTCCTTCAGCATGGTACTGTAACAGCTCTAAAGGGCAAGTCTTTTATATGCCACTCTCATTGTACTATGGAGGTGAGGACTACAATATTGCTCCCTCCTTTAGCATGAGATTCTAAGAACTCTAAAAGGCATGTCTTTTATATGTCTCATCCATTTTAATGTGGAAGCAAGATATTTAGGGGTACCATGCCCCTTAGAAAAATTTCTACCTTCCAGATGAGATTATGCATCTTATCCACTACATTTTTACAAATGTAGAGGTGGGAAATATTTAGGTACTTCATTTCAGAAGGTCCTTTAAAATCAATTAAATTTTTAGATCATTAATTTTTCCTGGACTTTTACAATGGTATTTTCTCCAGTCCAGTCATATGGGGAGGTACAAATAAGGACAATGCAACAGAACACATAGCCAACAGTCAAAACACAATAACTTAACAAACAAAATTAGATCTTAAAACAAACAATCAACAAATACAATATGTGTGATAGAATGCAGGGACTGAATTTAAGAGTTCTATTTTTTTCCAATTCCAATGCTCCTTTACAAACATTTCTTCATTATTTTCCAGTCGTAGTTCCAGATTATTCATGTTACTTTCATTTTGAACTTTAAATTCAGCTCTCAGTTCAACTAAATAATTGTCTTGTTTCTTCTTAAGGAAGATAATGTAAAATGCCAGGCCTGAATTACCATCTAGGAGTAGTGCTTTACTGTGAAATGTTCTCTAGAATTATGAGCCATTTTAGATATACATGAAATAGCATTTTCCAAATTTTTGTTATGCTGTTCAGTATCATGTTTGGTTGCTTATTTATTTTTAAAGTTTAGGAATTTTCTTTCTTCACAGTAATTAGCTACTAATAGCTGGCTGAGGGATAGTTTAAAGATAGTAAAAGGTGAAAGAGATTATCAGAAGATTATGGGTGCTCATCATTCCTTCGTGGTTGCCAATGCTAAGTGCTGAGACTAGATAAAAAGAAAGACAATCTTTGCCCTCAAGGAGATTGGGAGACAATAAATGAAAGGACTCAGGTATATAGGGGGAGAAAGGAAGGAAGGGACATTATGAAGTATCCAGCCTAAGAACATCTTGTTCCATGGAGCTGAAATCAGGTAGAGCTGTAAACACCAATTGGGAGTGAGGGTTAGGGGGTAGAGTGATCTGATAATTGAGTTTCTGCCTTCTATAAAGGAAGGCATTGGTAGGAATTTGATAGTCTGTCCTCCAGACCTCCAAATAGAGGGGAAGAGAAGGCTGAGGGAACTGGTATCAATCAAGGCTTGAGTTAGTAGCATGGTAGTGAGTTTAGAAATGAGAACCTTTATCCCAGTAGGGATAACTTATTCCATAGAGTTTATATTTAATTTGCTTAGAAAGAGCTAAATTGATGGGAATACCCAAATTGCTATATTTTGTTCAATTACTCATTTTGATTGCTTTTATTTATTCTGCCTAATCTGTATCTAGCTCAGGTTAATAATGAAGCAGTAGTTTTGTTGGTATGATTTTTTAATTGTTTTGCTTTGTTAGAGAGGGGAGGGTAGGAAGAATGTTAAAAGAAAGATACACTTCTTAGAGGACTGCAGAGAAATCTAGGTGAAAAACAGGATGAAAGCAAGTATGGGAGAGATTTTTAAAGAACAGAAATCTCTCAATGAGCTACTTGAACTTTTATATACAACAAAATCAACCATAAGCCTGGGAATCCAAAGCCTCCTAAAAGCCAAAGTTTCTTATAGAGGTCCTTCCTAAGGAGTCTAGACCTAAACTTCTGGTCTGCCAGGAGTCACTAAGGATAACAAACACTCCAGAAGGGGATTGTATATTCTATCCAAGACTGGGGAAGGAAGACCCTTTTAACAGCTTTTTAACAGCTTTATTAACTTTATTAACCGCTTAATTCAACTAAATTGAAGCTATGGCTCAAACATTAGCAATGCGAATACCTCTATAGTTAAAGAGATTAAAAGTACAGTATCCCTGAATCTAGAGAACAGAAATGATTAATGAAGTGGAAAGTATCAATGAGCAGGGGCCCTCAGTGCAATGTTCTTTCCAAGAACATTTTGAGTTTGTGGGCAGATTCCACCTTGACATGCTTCTACCAATTTTCTTGTGTGGCAGGTCTCACATGGTGTTTGTAGCTCTTGTCATGATCAATGACAGACTTCCCTGAAAGATGGCACAATCATTAAAAAATAATAGAATCTTCAGAAATGGGGCATTTTTTACAAAGAGTTGAAAGCCTCATGGATCACAAGTCCTAGAGAACTGCAGAGGAAAGGCTTGGAGCTTTACCTAACAATCAGCTGAGAAGCTTTACCAAAGTCAGAGCAGCTTCACTGTTTTCTGGGCTCCCAAATTGGCTGCATCTCTGAAATGATTCTAAGGGACTAAGGAAAGGTTCACCAAACAAAGAAAACTCAAGTTTGTTCCATTTGACAGATAGGGAAACCAAGATACAATGAGATGAGATGACTTTTCTATTAACACATGTTAAGTTCTTGAAGCTATGGGCAACTGATAGTACCACTCTTCCCAAACCCCAGTGAATGGCCCCATATGGTGATTTTAATTCAACATCTGCTCAATTTCCAGTGAAATTCCTCATCTCTTCATTTGAATACATTCCCTAGCCCTAAATTCAAACTACTAACTTTGTTCTAAAATTGAAAAAAAATGCTACCACATCATACAATCCCTTAAAATTAAACTACTTTCCAATAAGAATCCTTCAAAAAAATTCTCTCTATATACTAAATGACAAGGTAATTCAGAGTATAACCATCCCAGACCTCAACCAGAGTCTCCTCAAAATCTCTCCCAATAGGGGGTCATTTAATCATTTCTGGAAGACTCCTAGTATTGAAAAATCCACTATATTCAGGGAGTTTGTTCCATTAATGGATAGCTACTGCTCTATACTGGTAAATGTTTAACAGTTAACTCTCCAGAGATCAGTTAAGCAAAATAGAGGGCTCAATGGATAAAACACTAGGTCTAGATTTAGGAAGATCTGAGTTCAAATCTGACCTTGAATACTTCTAATTGTGTAACCCTGAGCAAGTTTCTTAACCTCTTTTTGCCTCAGCTTCCTTAACTGTAAAATATGGGTAACTAATGTCCAGGACTGTGATGAGAATTAAATAATATATTTTTAAATTGCTTATCACAGTGTCTAACTGTGGTTATATAGTAGGAGCGATATAAATGCCTATCTAAAAATGTATATAGAAACTCTTACATTGAATCTGTAACATGTACATCTTCTACATCCCTTTCTAAAATTTAGGTAATTACAGAAACATTAATCAAACCTTGATTTGGAGTGTTTGCTAATTTCCAAGGTATAAATTCCACCCCTGAAAATTCAACCATCCTCTTTGCTGATCTTATGTATAAGCTGATTCCCACACACCCCTGGTTCACTGTGAAGGAGTTTTTGCTTTTGTTTTCCTAACATCAAGCCTCAGGCTTCTTTGCATTTCCTACTCATTGCTCCCAGTTCTGTCTTCTAAAAAAAAAGAAAAAAAAGAAAACCAGAACAAGTAAAATCTCCCTCTGAATTTAGAGTTCTTCAAATCTATAAGGATTTATTATGTTCATAGGATCACGGATTCAGAGCTGGAAGGGACTTGAGGGGCCTTTAAAGGAGGAAACAGGAAACCATGGAGATTAACTGCCCAAGGCCATATAAATAGTAAATATGGAAGGGGGGGTTGAATCCAGATCCCCTATCTCCAAGCCAAGATTCTTTCCATTGACCAAACCTCTACTCCCCAATAGTTTTCTCTTTGGCAGAATAAGCTTTATTGTTTCCTTCAGCTGGTCATCCTCTGGAATGCTTTTTCCTCTCCACACTGTACCAGTCACTGTGCTCTAGGAGTCCCTAGGATTCACTTTTGTCCTGGCTTTGTTCTGGTATACATCAGCTTCCTCAGCCCTGCTCTATGTCAAGCAGCTCTGGCTAGAGTTCCCTGATCTTCTCCTCCTCAAGGTTATAAAAATGCAGGTCTGACCATTATTTTCTCTGAAAGATCCTAATGATTCAAGAGAAACAAAGGTAGCCTTGGATGATATCTCATGAAAACAAACTCAGGGACAAGTTAAGCAAGGACCTATAGATTGCAGGAGCAATCTAAATACTACTTGGAAAGCAATTCGTAATTCAAACCATAAAGTGGCCAGTGTGCCCTCCTGTAGACTTGGGGCTTCATGAACAAAAAACTGAGACTCATGAAGAGGTGTACAGAGAGTGAGCTGAGGCAGCTTCCTCATATATGCCAAGCTAGCAGCTAATCACTATTGATTGTAAACTAGATGCAAGAAAGACCCTTCCCCAAGAGACTACATAACTGGGGAGACCCACAGTTCATTGAATGGTCCCTATTGGCATTTGTTTCCTCTATGAAATAACTCTTCCAGACAGTGTCAGAATCTTTTCCCCAAAATGACTCCTTGGAGACAAGTTCAATGGGTGTTGGTGTCACCTGGGACTCTCTTTGGCTTAGAGGACAAAGTGGGTGAGGGGCCTTGGGCCTGGAATTGCCAGGCAAAGTGCCCTCCAAAAGATGCCTTCAGTTTTGTGGGTTGTATCATTCCCAAGACCAGTGAGCCTACGTTGTGTCCTACATTGGATCCATAGGATTTAGAGCTTCCTAATAATCAGACCTTCCTAATAAACAGACCAAGACAAAATAGCCTTTCTAGGGAGATAATAGGTTTTTCCCTCCCTGGAGGCCCTCATTCATGGGTTAAATTCTGATGACTTATCCTTGGAAATTACTTTGCACTTATTTTATATTTATTCTGCCTGTGTTTCCTGCAATAGAACATAAATTCCTCGATGCAAGAGACTGTTTTTGTCTTCTAGTACAGTGCCTGGTTCACACTAGGCACTTAATAAATGCTAATTTTTTTATCATTTTATCATTTATCATTTTTTCATTCATCAAATCAATGAAGGACGTTCTCTGAGTCTCAATTTCCTCATTGAAAAACATTGATCATAAGATACCTAGTCCCTATCATCTAGGGCTATTAGGTGTTTCAATTGATGAAGCACTTTGTACAATTTAAAATGTGTTGGGAAGGTCAGTTAATATTCACTATATTGTGCAGGGGGATTTTTGTTCAGATACAGGGGTGGTCTAAATAGTACCTGAGGGTACTTTTTTTCAGGTTTTTTTTCCCACTTGAATTAGTTTATTTAGTCAATTTAGAACATTATAACTTGGTTACAATAATCACATTATTTCCCTCCCTCCCCTCCACCTACCCTTCCCATAGCCAACGCACAATTTCATTGGGTATTACTTGTATCCTTGATCAGAACCTATTTCCGTGTTGTACATGCTTGCACTAGGATGTTCATTTAGAGTCTACATCTCCAACCATATCCCTTCGATCCATGTATTCAAGCAGTTGATTTTCTTTGGTATTTTTACTCCCACAGTGTTTCCTCTGAATGTGGATAGTGGTTTTTCTCATAGATTCCTCCAAGTTGGTCAGGATCACTGCATTGTTACTAATGGAGAAGTCCATTACATTCGACTATACCACAGTGTATCAGTCTCTGTATACAATATTCTCCTGGTTCTGCTCCTCTTACTCTGCATCAATTGCTGGAGGTCATTCCAGTCCCCATGGAATTCCTCCACTTTATTATTCCTTTGAGCACAATAGTATTCCATCACCAACAGATACCACAATTTCTTCAGCCATTCCCCAATTGAAAGGCATTCCCTCATTTTCCAATTTTTTGCCACCACAAAGAGCACAGCTATGAATATTCTTGTACAAGTCTTTTTCCTTATTATCTCATTGGGGTACAAACCCAGCAGTGCTATGAATGGATCAAAGGGTAGATATTCTTTTGTCGCCCTTTGGGCATAGTTCCAAATTGCCCTCCAGAATGGTTGGATCAATTCACAACTCCACCAGCAGTGCATTAATGTCCCGACTTTGCAACATCCCCTCCAGTATTCAATACTTTCTGCTGCTGTCATGTTAGCCAATCTGCTAGATGTGAGGTGGTACCTCAGAGTTGTTTTGATTTTCATTTCTCTGATTATAAGAGATTTAGAACACTTTTTCATGTGCTAATTAATAGTTTTGATTGCTTTAACTGAAAATTGCCTATTCATGTCCCTTGCCCATTTATCAACTGGAGAATGGCTTGATTTTTTTGTACAATTGGTTTAGCTCTTTATAAATTTGAGTAATTAGACCTTTGCAGAGGTTTTTGTAATGAAGATTGTTTCCCAATTTGTTGCTTCCCTTCTAATTTTGGATGCATTAGTTTTGTTTGTATAAAAACTTTTTAATTTGATGTCATCAAAATTATTGATTTTATATTTTGTGATTTTTTTTCTAGCTCTTGCTTGGTTTTAAAGTCTTTCCTTTCCCAAAGATTTAACAAGTATACTATTCTGTGTTCACCTAATTTGTTTATAGTTTCCTTCTTTATATTCAGGTCATTCACCCATTCTGAGTTTATCTTGGTGTAGGGTGTGAGATGTTGATCCAAACCTAATCTCTCCCATATTGTCTTCCAATTTTCGCAGCAGTTTTTATCAAATAATGGATTTTTGTCCCAAAAGCTGGGGTCTTTGGGTTTGTCATAAACTGTCTTCCTGAGATCACTTATGCCAAGTCTATTCCACGGATCCTCCTTTCTGTCTCTTAGCCAGTACCAAATTGTTTTGATAACCACTGCTTTATAGTATAGTTTGAGATCTGGGACTGCAAGTCCTCCTTCCTTTGCATTTTTTTTTCATGGTAGATATCCTTGATCTTTTGTTTTTCCAAATGAAATTTGTTATTTTTTTTCTAATTCAGTAAAAAAGTTTTTTGGTAGTTCAATTGGTATGGCACTAAATAAATAAATGAATTTGGGCAAGATTGCCATTTTTATTATATTATCTCATCCTACCCATGAGCAATCAATGTTTTTCCAATTGTTTAAATCTAGTTTTAGTTGTGTGGAAAGTGTTTTATAGTTGTGTTCATATAGCTCCTGTGTTTGTCTAGGCAGATAGATTCCTAAGTATTTTATATTGTCTAGGGTGATTTTAAATGGAATTTCTCTTTCTAATTCTTGCTACTGAAATGGGTTGGAGATATATAGAAATGCTGATGACTTATGTGGTTCTATTTTGTATCCTGAAACTTTGCTAAAGTTGTTGATTATTTCCACTAGCTTTTTGGTTGATTCTCTAGGATTCTTTATGTAGACCATCATATCATCCTCAAAGAGTGATAGCTTGGTCTCCTCATTGCCAATTTTAATACCTTCAATTTCTTTTTCTTCTTTAATTGATACTGCTAGTGTTTCTAGTACAATGTCAAATAGTAGAGGTGATAATGGGCATCCTTGTTTCACTCCTGATCTGCATCTATTGAGATAATCATGTGGTTCTTGCTAGTTTGCTTGTTGATGTGGTCAATTATGTGGATGGTTTTCCTAATATTGAACCAACCCTGCATCCCTGGTATAAATCCTACTTGATCATGGTGGATGACCCTTCTGATCGCTTGCTGGAGTCTTTTTGCTAGTATCCTATTTAAGATTTTTGCATCTATATTCATTAGGGAGATTGGTCTATAGTTTTCTTTCTCTGTTTTTGACCTGCCTGGTTTTGGAATCAGTACCATGTTTGTGTCATAAAAGGAGTTTGGTAGAACTCCCTCTTTGCTTATTATGTCAAATAGTTTGTATAGTATTGGGATTAACTGTTCTCTGAATGTTTGATAGAATTCACTGGTGAATCCATCAGGCCCTGGGGATTTTTTCTTAGGAAGTTCTTTGGATTTCATTTTCTGATATGGGATTATTTAAGAATTCTATTTCTTCTTCTGACCCCAACATGAGCCAGTTAGCTTTGCCCATGTTATTCTCTTTCTGTTTCCTCTACCCAACTTTCAAATTCTGAAAATCCACCTCCTCCAGGAAGCCTCTCCAGCAACACTAGCCTATACATGTCACTCCATTCTCTGGGTCACCTCAGTAACTCAGAATCTATACCATGCATTTTAGTGCTTATTTCTGTGTTGTCCTGGTTGTTGTTCATTGACTCTTTGTGACCCCATGGACCATAGCACATCAATACTGTTCAAGGAGTTTTCTTGGCAAAGATACTAGAATGTTTCAGCAATTCCTTCCCCAATAGATTAAAGCAAACAGAGGTTAAGTGACTTAAGCAGAGTCACACAGCTAGTGAGTAGCTGAAATTGGATTTCAAGTCAGGTCTTCCTGACTCCAGGCCCAGTACTCTATCTGCTATGCCATTGAGCTGCCTCCATCTCATCTTGCATTACTGTCTATTTCTTGTGTGTGAGTCTTCTCCATACAAATGAATTATCCCTTGTAGATAGAGATAAACCGTGTTTTGTTCTTCCTTTGTGTGCCTCCAGAGGGCTGAGTACAAGGCTGGACATGTGGTATATATTTAATGAATACTTGTCATTAAAGAAAAAAACAAAAAACAGTAGGACCAACCTACTAGGAATCAAAGACTCTGAGATTGAGTCTTGCCTCTCCTTTTCCATGGGACAGTGGGGAAATATGAAAAAAGATCCTTCTCTGAGAAGGTATGGGAGGTGTATGTACTATGGGAAACTTGAGGAAAGAAAAGAATTTTACAAATTTCTGTAGTGTGATAGATAATTAATTAGGGAAGTGAAAAAAGATTGCCTTGCTACATGAAGGACCCAGTTCATATTAGATAACATAGATTTAGAATGAATCTAATTATCAGAGTTTCATGACTTCCTCCAGTTCCATTTGAGTAAGAACAAAGGAAGTAGATGGTAGGAGTAATCTAGGTTTGAGGTTTGCCAAAGCTTGAGGCAATGAATCAAGAAGTGTAAGAGTTCAACTGGTTCATCAACACTGGGAAGAGAGAAGAATGTAGCCAGGGCAAGAGGCGGCCTTGGGAAAATGTTGAGGGGTGAAGGAATGAGTGATCATCGGGAGGAGGAATGGGTTTACATTCATAAGATAGTAAGATATAGAGAAAGATATCAAGACGAAAGATTATGATTACATGAAGGATTTTTATTGGTTAAGGACTTGGAAATAGAACATTTGTGGGTGATGCAAGATCAAGCGTATAATTTATCCTTTGGGTAGAACTGAGGTAAAGTGTAGGAGCTGAATAATTGAGGATCTGAGGAGCTAAAATATTAGAGAGAACATTAATATTGAAGTCCTATAGCATAAATGTAGTCAGTGAGATGGACAGAGAGACTGTGAACCAGTCAGTGAACTAATTAAGAAAGGCAAAAGAATGCCCTGCAATCAATAGGTACTAGACACCAGGTTCTAGACTGGGTAAGAATTTGGTTGGAATAAACCTCAAAGGAGAAGTTTCTGAATGATGATGATAGAAGTGGTCATGGGGATCAAGAAGTATTCTGAGTCCTCCAGGAGGATCAGTGAGTCAGGGAATAAGAAAAAAGTACAATAAGTACTGGAAAGACCACCGAAGGATGCAGTGTCATCCCCTGGGAGACCAAGTCTCAGGAAATACCTAAAAGATGAAGATGAAAAGGTCGTGAGAAGAGACAGCTAGGTGGCTCAGTGGATAGAAAGTCAGGCTTAGAGATGGAAAATCCTGGGTTCAAATCTGTCCTCAGATACTTCCTAGCTGTGTGATCCTGAGAAAGTCACTTAATCCTCATTGCCTAGCCCTTACCACTCTTCTGTCTTGGATATTTATTACAAGATAGAAAGTAAGGGTTTAAAAAATGAACATGAAAGGAAGAAGTCTACAATGTGGGAGTTTCAGAGGGCACAGGAAAAAGAATGAGCAGATCTGGGATAAGACACTGAGGGGGTAGTGCTGAAGTGAACAGGGATGAAGGAGTGAGCAGCAGGGGTTGGAGAGTGACTTTTGTTCTTAAGTGGTTCAGAACTTAGTATCACTGGGATGAGAAGACTAAGAGATGAGGAAAGTATGACAATGATTGGAGAATGAACAAGGGCAGATTTTGACTGGATTGATGGGAGATGCCATTAAAGGCAGGTGATTAGAAGGTTCAAGAATCCCAGCTAGGTCTCTAAACGGTCATCTACTTCCCAGGACAGCAGGCTGAGGACATTGCTCATCCCTAACTCCAAGTAGTTATTACACAAAAGCCTTGGGTATTTACAAGACATTGCATACAACAGGTAATACATAATTAGTTGTTGAATTAAGAGGAAAAAAGTAAATAAATTCATGAAAAAAGTATAGATGATTTAGGGCAAACCTATTTTATTACTAAAAAGGAACAGCTCAAAGAACCTGTAGTATATCCTGTGAATTGGGCATGTCATTTAGAGAGGAAGATTTAGTGGAAAGAACACTAAAGGATAACTGAATTTGAAGCCATTTGACCCTGAGCAAATCATTTCACTTCTTTGAAGACGCAGTTTCCTCATCAGTAAAATGAGGGTAAAAATACCTGCATTACCTACCTCATAGGGCTATTACAAAGAAATCACTACATAAACCATAAAGTGTTCTCTGCTTTGGGGTTATCATTTCCATAGACCAAAGATAGGATATCAATAATTTGTGTGGTATAATGATGATACAATTTTAACTCCCATCAATGCCCTGGTGCAATAAGCCTCCACCCCAAGACAGGATGGGGCCATGCCCCATGTGATCTACCTCTTTGATAAATTTTGTAAGATAAAGGAAAATGTAAGCTTATGAGAGCTCATAACCAAAATCAACAAGGGCTCAGCACCCCCACTCCCTAACCCCCATTAAAAAGAAGTGAAAGCTTGATTTATTTCTCTGGTTGGGAATGATCTTGGAGGTGTTACAGGGGGATTCACAGGAAGAGGAGAGGGTAACGATTAGGTGTCAGGATGTTTCATTGACTGAGAAGGCAATGGAATTTACTGTTAAATAAGACAGGAAGAAATTGAACACAGACCATAATAAACTGTGTGATGGGTGTGACCAAAGGCAGTGTATCAAGAGAGCCAGACAGTCCGATGAGATTTATGTAAATTGCTGGAAAATGGAAAATAGCCTTCATTATTTAAAACACACACACACACACACACACACACACACACACACACACACACACACACAGCCTATTCATGTCCCATTGTTTTTCCACTGACCAATATCTCTTCCTTTCCTTCTAATAGCTAAATCCCCCCAAAAAGGAGCTCAAATACATCTCTGATATTCAGTACCTTTCTCCAACAAGCCATAAGAATAAAACTTTCCGTCTCTGTAACTAGGTGAATTCTGAAACCCTTTGAAATCACTGGTAAAGAAAGAAAAAGAAAAGAGACCAAAGAATATAAAATCATAGATCACTGACTGTCAGAGTTGGGAGGGAATTGATATTCTTCTATACATAGAAATATCTGGAAGAGATCAGGCTGTGATGTATTTCTGGAGGAAGAGGAGCAAGGGTCCTCAGCTTTTCCTACCTTCTCCAGTATATACATTCATTATTATTTGCATGGGACAGAGGAACATGATGAAGGGAGGTCAATATGTTTTCCTCAGGGTGGTATCATTGAATTTCTTTTCCATTTAAAGAAGAACTCAATGGATATTTGCCCAGCCAGGTTGGTGTGGTAGGAGCTAAGATTAAAATGGGCTTCTGATCATAAATTAAGTTGTAGTCGAACCAGGTAACTTGGGGATCATAACAGGATAAATTCAAAACTGGAGGGGACTTTAAAGGTCATCTGACTTAAATTCATCATTTTACAGATGAGGAAACTGAGGCTAGAAAGATTTCATGACTTGCCCAAGATCACATGGGCAATCATAAAAAAATTCTTAAATTCTGGTAGAGTCAGATTTTAAATCCAAATCTCTGAATCTAAATCTAGCATTTTTCCAGCTTTAATCTAAAAGAAAATAAAAAGAGAAAGTAGTTATCAGAAAAATTCAGTTCAGAACAGAGTCAAAGTGAAGAGTTCTAAGAAGACATCAAAATAGCAGATATGATCTTAACCTAGACCTCTGTCACCTTCTTTTGCAGGCTTGCTGAGGGAAAGAGCTTCTTGCCCATTGACTGAGGAAAGCAATAACCCTCCCTCTGAAGGTAGGAGGCTTAGGAATCATAGCACCCCCAGGACACAGAAAACAGAGTTGAATGGAGACTTAAAGATAACACTTCAACTGAAGATGATAGCATAGTCACAGTAGGAGGCTGACCGAGCTATAGTGTTCCCTGAAAATAGAAATTTATTAACCCACAGCATCCCTAGGAGGTGTGTGGGACAAAGTGTTGGGTGACCATGAAGATATGCTAGATGACTTTAAGACCAACTAGAACAGAGATACAATCCCTGGAAGGGAGCAATAGAATAACCCAGTCGGAAGCAGGTGATACATAACACAGAGTGGAAATCATCACTTACACCTGGAAACAAGCTCAGTGGCATTACTAGAACATACTGGCAGCTTGGCAGCTTCAGAGGCATAAGTTGACCCATTACATGGATACCCTGGTGACATATGTGGATGGATGAATAGATAGATAGACAGACAGACAAATAGAGGTAGACCGACATGAAGACAGACAGATAGATAGACATGAAGACAGACAAACATGAAGATAGACAGGGATAGACAGATAGATAGATAGATAGATAGATAGATAGATAGATAGATAGATAGATAGATAGATAGATATAGACCAACATGAAGACAGACGGAGACAGACAGACAGACAGACAGATGGATAGATAGAGATAGACAGACATGAAGACAGAAAAACATAAAGACAAAGAGAGATAAACAGACATGAAGACAGAAAAACATAAAGACAAAGAGAGATAAACAGACATGAAGATAGATAAACAGATAGATAGAAAGATAGATAGATAGATAGATAGATAGATAGATAGATAGATAGATAGATCCCTTATCTGATTCTCATGCAGACACACTTTTCTAACTATCCATTTGTTGGTGAGTAAGTTGAAGGTTTATGGCCAGGGAGATGCCACTATTATTACATTGATATTATTCTGGCTTGGTACCAATACACAGTATTGATTCTAAAATGGAAGTTAAGAGGTTTTTTTTTTTTAAGTTAATATTAATGAACGTTAAGCTTCACAGGTAGACATCAGCACTTCTATGGCCCTCACTCTAGAGGTGATGTAGTCCAGGGGTTAAAGAATAAACTTAATCGGTTTGAGTATTTGTTCCCTCTTCCCAATCCTACCGCACTTCACTCTCACTACAGCTTCCAAATTTCTTGTCTCTCTGGATCAATCAATGGCCATACTACCTATATTTCTATGTCCTTCCTTATTGCCCTTAACCTATCTGTCTAGAACCATCTTCCAGAGTGTCAAAATATATACTGCATGGTCCAGCCAGTTCTCATTCAGGAATTCCCAAATCAATTCAACTTCAAGTCAAACCAAATAAAATTCAATTCAAATCAAATCCAGCATCAGACACTTTCCACCTATGTGACTCTGCCTATTTAACCTCTGCCTCAGTTTCTTCACCTGCAAAAAGAACATCTACCTCCCAAGATTATGAGGTAAAGGACTTAGTACAGTGCCTGGAACATAGCGCACACTCTATAAATGTTAGCAATTGTCTCCTACACATATATGGTCTCTTCCAGCCTCTACACCTTTGCTCACTCTGTCCCCGGCCTGAAAAGATATTCTCTCGGTCCTAATGTCTATTTAACACCTATCTGACATTCATTAAGCAAAGCAAACTTTACTTCCTTTCCCTGAAACCTACAACACTTCATACCATTCAGGCCAGGGCTTGATTTTACATCTATTGTTTTTTATTCAACCAATCAATCAATAAACATTTATAAGTGCCTACTGTGTGCTAGTATTGTGCCAGGGGATAGAAACCCCAATACAAAAGCAAAACAGTACCTGTCCTCAGGGACCTTACCTGCCAGTTACTTCTTATATGGATTTTTCCTCCCTAACCATACCACGCTATTAGAGTAG
This sequence comes from Monodelphis domestica, assembly GCF_027887165.1. NCBI lineage: Eukaryota > Metazoa > Chordata > Mammalia > Didelphimorphia > Didelphidae > Monodelphis > Monodelphis domestica. Next base: position 439,582,614 of record NC_077227.1, on the reverse strand, counting down.
GCCTATGACTTCTTGTATATCCCTGATAGTACCACACATAGGACTATAGGATATGGAGTGTGTGTGTAAGAGAGAAAGTAAGAGAGACAGAGAGAGAGACAGAGACAGAGGCAGAGAGAGACAGAGTCAGAGAAAGAGACAGAGACAGAGAGAAAGAAGATATATTAATTACCTACTATGTACCAGACACTGTACTAAGTACTTTATCAATAATATCTCATTTGTTCCTCACAACTTTGGGAGGTAGATGATCCCCATTTTACAAATGAATAAACTGACACAAATAAATTAACTTACTTGCCCAGAGTCACATAGTACAGTAAGTGTCTGAGGCCAGATTTGAACTTGGATCAGGCTGACTCCAGACCAGTGCTCTATCTACTGGTAGCTGTCTACATATACTCCTGACTTGATCCTGAGCAAGCACTTAAACTTTCAGTGTCCCCCTGATGACTCTGAATTTAGACATTGCAAAGCAGGTCCTGATCTGCATTATTAGAAGGTTATTCATGCTGGGTTCCCTACACCAATTAAATCATAAGTCCAGTTCCCCCAAAAGAGCTACATAATATTTGAATTTGCATTGCACCTTTCCATTCAAATTGCCATATTTTACATAATTATAACTTTAAAAGTATGAATTCCAATAAATGTAGCCACTTCACAGGATTCATTATTCACATTAACCAAGACCTGACTATATAATAAGTTACAGACATACCTTGTAGATACTGCAGGTTAGGTTTCAGACTACCACAATAAAGCAAATATTACCATAAAGTAAAACATGAATTTTTTGGTTTCCCAGGGCATATAAAAGTTATGTTTACATTGTACTGTAGTCTCTTAAGTGTGTGATAGTATTTTGCCTAAAAAATGCACATACCTTAATTAAAAATAGGGTTTTTTTGCTAAAATATGCTAACCACCATCTGAGCCTTCGGTGGGTCATACTCTTTATGCTAGTGGAGGATCTTGCCTCAATGTTGATGGCTGCTGGTTGATCAGGATGAAGGTTGGGATGACTGGCAATTTCTTCAAATATGATAACAATGAAGTTTGCCACATGGATTCACTCTTCCTTCCCCTTGGACATTTAGAGGCCATTATGGGGTTATTCATTGGCCTGATTTCAATATTATTAGACATCAGAGAATTGGGAGGTCCAAGGAAAGGGAGAGAGATGGGAACTGGCAGTCAGTGGAACAGTCAGAACATACACAAAACTTATCAATGAATAGGTTAACCATCTTATATGGGCATGGTTTGTGATGCCCCCAAACAATTATAATGACAATATCAAAGATTACCATAACAGATACAATAATAATGAAATATTTGAAATATTGTAAGAATTACCAAAATGTGACATGGAGACATGATGTGAGCACATGTTGTTGAAAAAAAAATGGCACCAAAAGATTTGCTTGATATAGGGTTGCCAAAACCTTCAATTTGTAAAAAGTGCAACATCTACAGAGCTCAATAAAGTCAACTGAAATAAAATGAAGTATGTCTATACTTTATAAGGTCATTGTGGAGTTGGGCACAAAGCTTCCTTACTCTCCTAATATCCTCCACAAACAACCAAAAATAAGTTCATAGAATTAATGCTAAAAACTGCAGAAACAGAAAGGAGTCAGGAATGAAGCTGAATAGCCAGGGAGAATGAAATAGGAAGGTTTCTGACCTCCCTGGCCTCAGTTCCACAACCACAGGCCCTGGGTACTGGAAGAGATGAAACAATGAAAGCAATAAGGTAGCACCTAGCAACAGGATTGGCAGCCTCATCTTGTTTGTTGAGCCCTGAAGCTTATATCTCCAAGAATACCATTCAAATCCATAGGGAGAAGCTATGCCTACTTCAGTCTTGGCACCAGAGACCCCCCCCCAGACACACCCAAATCTGGGGATTGAAGTATTTGTCACCACAGAGTATAGGGCACCAGACCCTAAGGGCAGGCACTAAATCCTTGCTGCAAACAAAGGAGAGACTCTGGAGGCTAGAGAAACAAGGACTAAATACCTGCTCTATTCTGGATGTGGCAGTAGGAGATGAAATGTGAAGAAGGAGAACACACTTGTGAGTGAGATTACTGTGGGACTGGGGCCCCATCAGCTATGGTCAATCCCAGGAGAATGGAATTCCTGGCTGCTGTCACAGGGGGAAAAGGACTGGATATTTGCAGTTGCAGTGGTAAAACTGCCCACAGAATCTAGTTAGAACACCTGAGGTAAATCACGGCTAGTGTTTAAGCAAGGGACAAGGAATACATCTGACCCTGGACTATAAAACCTGGGATATCTAAATAGGACCCAGGAAAAAACAAACCCGCCCCCCCCCAAAAAAAAAAAGTTTCTGAAATCTGAGCTAACATCCCAACACATAAGGAACCCTAGGACTCCAGAAAAAGCCAATCATTAAGTGAATTGGCCTGGCTTCTAAAATTTAAATAAACAAATAAAAATCGCAAGCAAAGGAGAAAGAACTCAGCTATTGATAGCAAAAGACAGAAAAGACCTCAGTTCAAACTCTGAGCACAATGAAGCAAAAATACCTACTTCCAAAACAGCATAGAAATACAATAAATGGCCACACACTCAAAAAAGGGCTTTTGGAAGAACTTAAAAAGACCTCAAAAACCAAATGAGAGAAGTTGATGAAAAATTAGGGGAAAAAACAAACAAGAGCAATGCAAGAAAATTATGAAAGATCACCCAAATGGAAAAAGAGGTCCAGAAACTCATGAAAGAAAATGTATTAAGAACTACAATTGGATAAGAGGAAGATAATTATTTCCTAAGGAAACAAGAAATAATAAAGCAAAATCAAAAGAATGAAATAATAGAGAATATGAAACATCTTATTGCAAAAACAACTGACCTGGAAAATAGGACAAGGAGAGACAATATAAGAATAGCTGTACTCCTAAAAATTTATAATCAAGAAAAGAGTTTTGACACGATACTCAAAGAAATCATTAAGAACTGCCCAGAAATTGTGGAATTAGAAGATTGAATAGATATTGAAAGAATCCACCAATCACCACCTCAAATAGATCCAGAGATGAAAATGCATAGGAACATGCGTGCTAAATTCTATAGCTTCTGAATTAAGTAGAGAATATAACAAGCAATAAGAAAAAAAAAACAATTTAAATATTGTGCATCTACAGTCAGAATAACATAACATTTAGTATCTGTAATGTTTAAAAAAAAAAACTCAAGACATGGAACATAGAATTTCCTAAAGCAAAAGAACTGGGTTTACAACTAAGAATAACATATCCAGCAATAATGAGTATAATTATAAATGGTAAAAATTAATATTTAATTAACTAAAGGAGTTTTTTATTTCTAGGGTAAAACCCAGAACTCAGCATAAAATTTAATCTATAAGAAATATACAAAGATAATGAAAAACTAATTATAAGCAATCTAAAAGGTCAAAGTGTTTGAATCCTGTATAGGAAAATGTCATCTATAGCCCCTTTGAATAGAATCATTGCCTGGGTATTTTGAAGGAGTGTGTATGGATGGAAGACTTGAGGCCAAGGTGAATATAATGTAATGAGCTGAAATGGTAGGGGAATAGACTGGGAGAAGGAAGGATTTAATGGTTATCTCAAAATGGAGGATGAATGAGTGGAATAACTGCCACAAAGAAGGGGAAGAGGGAGTAGAGGGCTGGTAGTATTAGAATCCTACCCTCATCAGACCTGGGATAAAGAGAAAACAACATACACAATTAGAGGGTTAAAAATCTTCTTATTTTTATATTACAGAGAAACAGGAGGGAGAGGGGATGGGATAAGGGAGGGACTGGGAATCCCCTTGGGGGGGGACTGAGTGAATAAAAAAAGGAAGGGTGGTTTAAGAAAAAGGAGGGCAAAGGGATAAGGGAGAGAAGGGAAGGATACCTAGAAAGGAATGCATATCAAAGGAGGTAAGGAGGTAAGGCAAAGGAGATAAGGGAGGGACTTAGGACAAGATAGGCAAAAGATTTTTAGAATTCAATTCATCAAGAAGTAGGAAGGTACAGTTGGAGTGATAAGAAAAGGATTTGGGGAAAGGTAGATAGAATAAGAATTAAAAGGTAAGAAGGAAGGACCTTTGGAAAGGTGGGCCAATTTGAAACTAGAAGGGCAAGGGAAGAGGGCAAGGGAGGATTTTGGGTAAGGAACATGAATTGGAGAGATATTGATCAAAGAAAATTGTACATCTGAGGAGAAAGAAAGGAAGAGGGGAACAAACAGTGAAGAGGAATGGAGTAGATGAAAATGCAAACTTAAGTAACTATGACATTGAGTATAAATGGGAAGAATTTACCCATGGGAAGAAAATGGATAGCAGAAAGGATAAAAAAAACCACAACCTGACAATGCGCAGGAACAGTAGTCATAATCTCTGACAGAATTGGGGCTAAAATGGATGTAACTGCAGGGGATGAACAGGGTAACTCTATTATGTTGGGGGTGAGGGTACCATGGATAATGAAGCATTAGCAATATCAGACATGTTTGTACCAAGATTTATGGCAACCAGACTTTTATTTTTACTTAAAAAATTTTAATATAATTTTATTTTTTTAATTTTTTCCATGATTACATGATTCATATTCTCTCTCCCCCCTCTACCCTCCCCTCTCCTGTAGCTGACAAGCAATTCCACTGGGTTACACATGTATTATCACTCAAAACCTATTTCCATATTGCTCATTTTTGTAATAGAGTAGTCTTTTAAAACCAAAACCCCAAATCATATACTGATATAAACAAATGATCAATCATATGTTTTCCTTCTGCATTTCTACTCCCACAGTTCTTTCTCCAGATGTGGATAGAATTATTTTTCATAAGTCCCTCAGGACTGTCCTAATAGCATTGCATTGCTCTTAGTAGCAAAGTCTGTTACATTTGATAGTGCACAATGTTTCAGTTAATGTGTATAATGCTCTCCTGGTTCTGCTTATTTCACTCCACATCAGTTCATGTAGGTCTTTCCAGTTCTTATAGAAATCAAGCAGTTCACCAATCCTTATAACATAATAGTAGTCCATCATCATCAGATATCACAATTTGTTTAGCCATTCCACAATTGAAGAACATCCCCTCATTTTCCAATTTTTTGCCACCACAAAAATCATAGCTATAAATATTTTTGTACAAACAGATAAATTCCCATTTTTTTATCCCTTTGGAATATAAATCTAGTAGTGGTATTGCTGGATCAAAGGGCATGATTGGACATAATTCCAAATTGGCATCCATATTTTTAAAGAAAAACTACATGAGATACAGATGGATATGGAAGATAAAATATAGAAGGAGACTTTAATTTTTAAATCTAACCAAAAAATAAATAAGAAGGAAATCAAGGAGATGAATAGAACCTTGGGTAAGTTAAATATGATAGATATCTGGAGAGCTCTATATACTTGCATTAGACTAATAGTAGATCTAAACCTAAGCATCCACATAATCCAAACCTAGTTTCTATGAGACAACAATAGTTTATACAGTATAAATATTCTGCAAAATCTTACTTTAACACTCATCATATTATGGAGATAATCCTGCGTTCCTGAGGGGTTTTGGCATTCAAATAAAAGTTCCACTGGGTATGATCAAGTGGGAAAGCATTGGTTTTTGAAAGAGTATTGTCCTGGCAACAGATTGTGTCTGCTGCCTAGGACCAATTTATTTAAATATGACCCTGGTAATCTATGTTAACTGAGAACCAGACGAGTTAAGTTGACCAAATTAAATGCTAATATGAACATGGAGAAACAGGCCCAATATTACATTGCTAGAGCAGTTGTGAATTGTTTTTTAAGAAACCAAGATGGATATACACATTAAGAGCTGTAAAGCTGTTCGTGTTCATTGACCTAGGGATCCCATTACTAGGATTAGACCCTAAGGGCATTACTAAGAAGGTAAAAAGCTGTGTATATGTATGAAAATATTCATGGAAGCTTTGTTTGTAATGACAAAATAACTGGAAATAATAAAAATGCAATGATTGGGGGAAATGGTTGAATAGATTGTGATATTTGAATGTAATGGATTGCATTATATTATTAGAAATGACAAATATTAGAAATGTAAAAATGAGAAATATATGAAGAGATGAAAAAGAGAATAAAAATAATACATACTATGATTACATTTTAAAAAACAGTTACAAAAAGAAAAAAATTATCAAAGTATAATAAATCCAAAGGAAACTCAAAAATAGAAGATATTTATATTAGCACCCACAAATAATTTTTGTATTTTTAAACAACTTGTAACCAATGTGGAGTTTGTGATTTTGGACATAATTTTTTATGCATTTATTTATTTAATTTTTTCATGTAGGTGGTTACTATGTATATAATAAAAAATTTGGGATAAAAAGATCATTGTTAAGGATAAAATGAAATCATACATATTAAGAGATATATAGGTTTTATAGCAAACAAGAAACAGCAGCCATTATTGTTGTTATTACTACAATTGTTGTTATAGGGTTGAGAATAAAACAAGTATTCAGTAAAGAGAGTGAGGAGACTTAGGTTCTAGTCTTGACTCTGCCATTAACTCCTAATGTGACCATAAGCAAGTCCCCATGATGCTCTTTGGTTTGCAAAGTGCAAAATGAAAGCCTCGAATTAGATCATCTCTAAGATTCCTGCCACCTCTGACATTCTAGGAGTCTGAAAGATTTTAATAAATCCCTGGATCTCCAGTGAGTTCCTGAGACAACTGAACTAGTTTGATAAACATCCCAACTCTAAGGATAATATCATGGAGGATACTTATGTCCTTCCATGGCCCAGGGAGTGGTGGGACCCCTTCCTAGAATTCTCCTCTCCAGGGATAGGTTTTGATTTAAGAAATGTGGAGATTATCCTACCAGGACCCACTTTTCACTAGTGACTCATTTACTCTCTCTTGACCTCAGTTTCCCAATTTGTCAAACTAAGGTATTAAATATATGAAGACTACATTCCTTGATTATAAAAAAAGATGACAATACAACACAGGGAAGAGAAAGTCTTGGATGTAGGATCCATAGGTCTTACTTAGGTTTGATCATCCCTTTGCTACTTTATGATCTGTGTAAGTATGGTTAATTTATTTTATTTCTGTGGGCTTCATTTTTCTTATCTGGAAAATGAGGGCATTGGATTAAATAACCTCCAAGATTTCTTTCAGTTCTAAATTTATAATGCTCTTCTATATTTCAGGATTAAATCCTCCAAACATTCTGAACAGACCTTAGTGGTTTCTATGTACACAACACCCTTCAGAGTTTTGATCCAATAGGATCATTTAAAGCTGGAAACTGAAAAGACTTCATTCTCTCCAATTCTGCATTCATCTACTCAAAGAAATATCTCTCCCAGTTGGTATTTCTCTCTCTCTTCCAATGTGTTCCAAAGTTAATCCCATTTCCAAACCTCAGCACTGGATACTCTATCCCTCTCTAATCCTCTTGGCTGCCCCTGCCCCATATTCAGCAATATTGGCAGTAGTAGGAAAGTCTGTAGATATCCCATCAGCTGCCATTGGTACTCCTTAAGTATTCTATTCAAATTAATCTCCAGATAATTTCTTAAGAGGACAAAAGACCTGGGTTTGGATCCTAACTTTACCATGATCTGTAACAATTAAAATTAGTTTCTCTGCTAAAAGTATTATATTTTTAGAGGTTTATTAAAGATTAAGAAATAAAGAAAATACAAAATAAGAAAGCATGTGCCTAGGCACAACCACTTACTCTACATCCTGCCTACTAGGTAGAGAGCCGCATGTGCTTGGAAGCGGAAGCAGGGCCAGAGGTAGGCAGTACAGTCCTTTTAAATATCCATTGTGTTCTCACACTCAGGTGAGAACTCTGGGAGATTATAGGGCAATCTGGGAACTAGCAAGGACTTCTGGGGATTGAAGTCTGGGGTTCAAATCTCCATTTTTACAGTTCTAACCATAGGATTTTGGGCAAGTTGTTACCTTTTACTGGGTCTGGGTTTCCCCATCTGAGAAGTGTTGGGCTTGAAGTAAATGGTTTTTTAAGCTCTAATATTCTAGGGCTAATGGGAAGCATGAGGTCATTTAATAAGAAAGGAGAAGAAAAGGGTAAAGAACAGAAACAAAGGAGTGGGGAGAAAGGAAGAGAGAGGAAGAAAATAAGAGAGGAGAGGAAGGAGAGATGGTTGCATAGATAGGATAGGATAAAAATTCAGTCCAGGGAATAGGGTCATATTTAAATGTGCTATGGTGGCCTGCAGTCATTTAACCTCAGGAGGAAGAGTGGATTTGACTCCTTATACTTAGGCAGCAGAGTTTATACTCCTTCCTGGTCCTGAGCAAAAGGACAATAGTCTTCCCAGAATACAAGAGACATCCCTTTTTATTTGCCTATCAATGAGAAATTCTGGATCAGAAGGCAGACAATACAATGTCATAAAAGCCAAAAGCACTGAGTATTTTTGGTGTTGAAGAGTGTGTGTCTGAGTTCTACCTACAAATCTGAATTATAGTAGGACCTCAGTTTACGCAGACTCAATATATATGAATTCAAGTATACATGAATGGCGATCAAAAAAATGAGGGCAGAAAAAACACATCAAATAATTTTTTTAATTGCACCTTAAATCTGCATCATTTTCCCAAATAGCATAAAGTCTCACAGCAGTTAGCCCAGTCACATTCATTCTCACTCTGAGAAGCATCACTTTGACGTGCTACATTATTTTAAGCCAAACATTAACTCCCACATTGGCCTTTGTCTCACTTGTTACACATCAGAACAGTGCTTCTATTTGTTTCATTAATGCTATTTAGTTATTAATAATGGCCCCAAAGTATGGGTAGTGATGGTGGTAGCTCTGATAAGCCTAAGAAAAATCAGAACATTCCTAGGTCTGTTTGTATAAAAAATACTGATTAAATAATGGGTTTCATTATTATGCATGATTTTCAACTTACATGAAGGGTCTTAGAAAATATTGGTGGTGTAAAACAAAGTCCTATTGTATTCCTATCTCCATTCCTTTCCTTACACTATTCTCCCTTGTCTAAAATGCCCTTTCTTCTCTGCCTATCAAAAATCTCTAAAACCTAAATCAGCCCACCTTCTCCAAGAAGCCTTCCCTGATTACTCTGGTACCTAGTGATTCTTCTTTCCTTCCTTCTATAGCTGGCCCCCATATAGCATAGCTCACATTACTGGCTATATCCCTTATCTGAAACCTGTTTGTGTGTCCTTGAATGAGTCCTTTTTCCTTGCTAGACCTCAATGGAAAGACTATCTTAACTGGGTAAAGAGTTCATGCTGAACAGGAATTAGAAAAGAGGTTAAAGAGGTCTACTGGGACTTTCCATGAGCCCCAACTAGACAATGAACCATTGCTGCTGTAGTGAGCTTTATCATCTCATGTTCCTCCAAGGCTTTAGATTACCATGCTTCCTTGGTGTAAAGTGGGATGTCCAGTAGACATCTCAAACTTGATACTTCCAAGAGATAATTCATTATCTTTTCCCCTAAACCTCCACCCTCCATTTCCCTTCCCTATTACTGTAGAGGACAACTCCATCTGCCCAGTCCCTCATGCTCTCAACCTAGGAGTCAGTCTGGATTCCTCACTATTTCTCATTGTCAATATCCAAGCTATTGCCAAGACCTGCTGATCTCCCCTTTGCCACATCTCTCAAATATTCCCCCTTCTCTCCCTCCTCTGACACTCTAGTGCAGACCTTCATCACCTCACACCTGGATCACTACAATAGTCAGCTGGTGGATCTGCTTCCCTCAAGTCACTCCTCACTCCCACCCAACCTCCATTCACTAAATGTGATTTTCCTAAAATGCAGGTTTGATCATGTCACACACACACACACACACACACACACACACACACACACACTCACACACTCACACACTCACATTCACAAATATACACTACCTACTCATTAAACTCCAAGGACTTTCCATTGCCTTGAGGGGAAAATATAAAAGAATCTGTTAGGCATTCAAAGCCCTTCACAACCCCTCCTTACTTTTCCAGTCTTCTTACATCTTAATCCCCAACTGGATCCTGTTTGATCCAGTGACAGAGACTTCCTGGCTGTTCCATGAACAAGGCACAACATTGCATTCTTTCTAGCTATCTCCCATGCTCTGAAACAGTCTCCCTCCTCCGTTTTGACTACTGACCTTCCTCACCTCCTTTTAAGTACCAACTGAAATCCCACCTTGTACAAGAAGCCTTCCCTAACTCTTAATTCCCATACTTTCCCCCTGTTAATTATTTCCTATTTATCCTGTATAAATATGTTTGCATATAGGTTCTCCCATTAGACTATAAACTCCTTGAGGACAGGAAGAGCCTTTTGTCCCTTTTTGTATCCCCAGGGCTTAGCACAGTGCCTGGCATATAGTAATCACTTAATACATGTTCATTGACTGGTTAAGAGCAAGCAGAAACAAACTGTCTAAGTTGGTTTCTCTTCCTCTGTTCTCAGGAAAGTTCAGAAGAAGCCTTACCTATCCATCTTCTGAGAAAGTCAGTGGTAGGATTACTCTTTTGAGTTTCTTAACTCAGAAGGTATCAGGAATCTTTTGACCATAACAGAGCCCCTGTCTAGCATTCAAGACTGTCTACAGTCTGACCCAAGTCCAATCTCTCACTTCTCATCAACTTGCCTGAAGGCCTTAAACTCCTCGAGACTAAGGACTGTTTCATTTTTGTCTTTGGAGACTCAGCTTTTAGCATCCTGCCTGGTACATAATAGAGTCTAATAAGCACTCATTGAATTAAATTGAACTTAAATCTACTGCTGTAGCTAAACTGGTCTCTTATTGTCCCACCTACATACTTTGCTAATTCTTGCTTTGGTGCCTCTGCTCACATAGTTATCTCTTGTCTACAATATCTTTCATCTCTGCCAATCAAAATTCTCTAAAGCCTAGACCAAGTTCCACCTTTTCCGTAAAGCCTTTTCTGATCATTTTGCTGTTTGTTGATGATCTTCAGCTGATCTCCTTTTGAGTGCCCATGGCACTTACCATCCATATCTTTTGATTTTGTTTGCAACTTTATCATAAAATTATAGAACTGGAAAGGACATAAGGAGAAATTCAGTCCAAATTTTCACCCTATTCAAGAATCCCCTCCATAACATACTGACAGGGAGTCATCCAGCCTTTACTTGGAAAACTCCAGTGACATCCTGGACTCATTGCTTTATGAAGCATCCTATACTATTTTGAGAAAATTCTGATTGGTAATTCCTTTGAAAAATGAGCTTAGGGGTCCCTAAGTGGCACAGTGGCTAGAGTATCAGGCCTGATGTTGAGAGGACCTGGTCTCAGGCTCATCCTAACTGTGTGACCCTAGGCAAGTCACTTATTTAACCTTGTTTGCCTAGCCCTTCAGTCCTAGAGTTGTTACTAGGATACAAAGAAAGGGTTTAAAGAAAAGAAAAAAATGAGCCAGAATCCACCTCCCTCTAACTTTGTTAATGCCAATTCTTTCCCTCTGGATCTCTAAAGATATGTCTAAAACCATTTCCTTTCAGATCAAATATCACTTGTCTCTCCATTATCCCCAATAGGATATGTTGTCCAAATATCTCACCAGCCTGATTTCTCATTTCAAGAGCTATTTCATAACCCATATTGTTACCCTCCTTTAACTCTTCCTTTGGGTGTGTCTTGCCTTTTCAAGTCATTTATTAGCTCCCTAAAGTGATCAACCAAGACTGAGACCCCTCTGGATAGTGCTTACCAGTTTTATACATTTAAGAAGGGCATCAATCTTTGGATAGTTGCATGGATGCTTGGATGAATGAATGAACAAATAAATGAATACATGAATAAATGGTAGGGTCTAAATTATCTCTATGAAGATGAAGTCTCTCTCTCTCTTGAATTCCAATCTAACTTCTATATTGTCTATTAGATATCTCAAATTAAATGTCCTATAAGCATCTCAAACTCAACATATTCAAAACAGAACTCACATTTCCCCCCAAACCCTTTCCTTTTCCCAAATTCTAGTTACTTACTGTCAAGGGCACTAGCAACCTCCAGTCCCCTAGGTTCACACCTCTGTTTCATCCCTCACCATTTGTATTTACTGTGCAGTCCAATTTATAGTCAAATCTTGTCATTTCTACCTTCACAGCCTCTCTAGCATATACATTCTCTTCTCTCCATTTACACAGTAATTTCCCTTATATAGATCTTCATCACCTCTTGCCTGGATTACTTCAATAATCTTCCCATTGGTCTCCCTGACTCACATCTCCCTGAACTCCAATCCTTGGTCCATTCAGCTACCAGTGATTTTCCAAAAGCACAGATCTAACCATATCATTCCTTTGCTCACTAAATTCCACTGGCTCCCTCTTCACCCTAGGATCAAATATAAAATCCTTTCTTAGGCATTTAAAGCTCCTCACAAGCTGTTCCCTTCTTAACTTTCTAGTCTTACATTTTCTTCCTGTCTGTGCACATTACAATCCAGTGATGACACTGACTTCCTTGCTTTTCTTCATACACAAAACTTTATCTCCCAACTATCTATGCACTTTCGCTGTCCATCTCCCATGACTAGAATTGTCTTCCTTCTCACCTCTAATTCTTAGCCTTCATGGTTTATTTAGAGACTAACCTGAAACTACACCTTCTGCAAGAGACCTTTCCCATTCCTTCCTATCCTGTTCTTTCCTCAAGGATTATCTCCCTATCTACCTTGTCTGTACATAATTATTAGCATATTGTCTCCTCCATTAGAACATAAGTTCCATGAGAAGGGGAACCATGTTTTTGCTTTGTTTTATATCCCTGGAACATTTTCTGGTACATAAAAATCACTTAATAAATGCTTATTAACTGAAGAGGAAGGAGTAACCAGCACTATTTTACCTGAGAATCCACAATTCAAAACTATAGTGTAATCTGATCAATACTAATCCAAGGCCAATGAAAAATGCCATCTACCTCCAGAGAGAGAATTGGTGAACACTGAGTGCAGTGCACTTTTTTTTTAACCTTTCATTACTTTTCTTGGGGGGGGGGGGGGTTTGCAACATGGCCAATATGGAAATATGTTTTACATGACTTCACACATATAATTTATAATATATTTCTTATCTTCTCAAGGGATAGGGAAAAGGAACAAGAGAATTTGGAACTCAAATTTTCTTCAAATGAATGTTTAAAATGTTTTAATGTAATTGGTAAATAGATAATGACATATATAAAACCATTTCTCAAGAACAAAGGGAAGAAATGGCATAATCTATAGACAGACAAACAGATAGACAGGCAGATAGACAGATAATGCCTTTTTCTTCCCTTTGCTCCTGAGAAACAGTTTTCATGGTTAGACCTTGCCGGTCCATATCCTAAGAATAACCAAAAACAATGGGGATTCCAGGAGGGAATGAATGAAGAATTTTTGAGGAATTCCTGACATTTGTGGGCAGGCTTCCTTCTCTCAGCTTGAAAAGTCTCATTTCATTACACAAATTATTTCTCTGAAAGCTGTTTAAAAGGATTGTGGTCTATAATTAGAATAATACCCTACAGGATTATATTCACAAATGTAATTATATAATCGTTTAGAGCTAAATGGGGCCATGAAACTACATAGTATTTCCAAAGTAGTGAAGGGCTGGAAGTTTTTCCTACTGTATAAGGCAACATCAGATACCTTCTTTCAAAGTCCTATTGACTTAGGAATTGTGACCCTGACTAAATGCTTCATTGAGGCCACCAAAACCCCCATAGTTAATATCTCAAATGGTCATATTGGTTTATAAAATAACAGAAATGGAAAGGGATCATCCAGTATGATGTTCCCTCAATCCTGTTTTACATATGAGGAAACAGAGACACCAGGAGAAAAGATGACTAAGATTAATGGATAATAATTTGTCTTTTGAGAGCCATAATAATTTAATGGATCCCTGATGTTAGCAATGTGTTCACTCCTTCCAAGAGTATATATTGCAACCTATCTCTACTTTCTAGTGTTAAGGAATTCTTATCCATTTCCTTCCATAAAAACTCCATAAAGAACATACTCAGTGTATGCAATAATATTTGCTAAAAGGTTTTCCTCTGTGTTTTTTTTCACATTCTGTAGGTACTCCATAAGTCAACTTAGCTTTAAGTGCTTCTATTTTTAAAACTGTTCTTCATTAGACTCAGTTACCCCAGTTTCTCTCCTATGCCTTCATAAACACAAGTTGTCCTGCACTTCTTTAGTAATCATGAGAAGTTCCACTTTTCTTTACTCAAGAGTCTAATCAATTATCAAAGCCAATTTAAGGGACTCTTGGGTCTTAAGTGTCTGTTCTTGCCCCAGCAAATGTCTGGCTTCAACACCTATAAAACGTCCCAATTTGATATTTGGGAAAAGCTTACAATTAACAGACATCCTGCTCACTAGTGTACCCACATCATTTCTCTGTGTTTGAATCATGTATAAATAGAGTCTTCATACACTGAAATGGTTGAAGGGCCTGTTCCCCAAACAGGTCATTTTGTCGAAGAAAACTGAGCAAATTTTACCTGCCAGCTTGAAAAGTAGCCTTTGATGCAACACAATTACATTAATATTATGCAATATTACTATGCCATAAGAAACAATGAATTTGAAGCATACAGAGAGGCATAGGAAGACGAATCAATTTGAAGTGAAATAAGCAGAACCAGGAAAACATTATACACTAAAACAACAGTGTAAACACAGTCAACAACAGACATCAAAGCTGAGTTTTAGGTACTGATAATGACTAAGCTTAGCCCTGCAGAAGAGAGAGCATCTCCCTCCCCTTTGTTCAGAGGTAAGAAACTACAGGGGTAAAAATCAGAATACACTGTCTAACTTGACTAATGTGCTGGTAAGTTTTGCTGAGCTGCCTTTTTTCCTCTTCCCTTTTAATTTTTTATTATTGGATGGCTTCTCTGGGTGAGAGAGAAGGGAAGAATGTATTCAGAAATGAAGATGATATAAAAATGAAAGATAGAAATAATTTTTTTATTTTAAAATGAATTTATAGGATCAGTGTTGTACTCTGGCTACAAATCTATTATTCTTACACAATCAGTTCACTTCCTTTTCTGAACATATATTTTCTGGATATCTTTTATGCCATCTTTTGTGTCCTAGAGGTAACTGGTAATGTGCTACAGCCCACTTACACCCACGATGTGTTTCTCTGTTGCCCTCGAGGTCAGCTAAAATTTTGAATGTGTCAAGAAACCACATGTAGGTTGTTTAAGGCATTGAACAATTTCCCAAGTGCGATCCAGCCCACATGCTCTCCAATTCTTGACTGGCTCAGGGTCCACCCATAGTGCTATTCAACATATGCACATAAATAGTTTCCAATGGTCTTCCCTTTTCTCATTTTCTCTTTGAAGTCACCAAGTATGGGTGTGAGAGTGTGTGTGTGTGTGTGTGTGTGTGTGTGTGTGTGTGTGTGTGTGTGTGTTGACTTGGTGTAGAGGACGTTGTCATCTTTTGTAACAACTGCTGGAACACTTTTTCCATGGTGGTCTTTTTATTTATGAGATGGCTAAATGTTCTCTGAAATTATATTTCTTGTCTTTGAGCACAAGATGAAACAAACATTTCCAACTCTTTTATTTTATTTGTCTCTGGAAGGTTGTGGGCCAACCTTCCATTTAACTGCACCTTCATTAAATCTTCTTTTTTCATTTACATAACTATATAAATAATAAATGTGGATAATTTATATTTTATAGCCATATAATTATATCTATATAGTTATCCTTTTATAATTATATCCACATAACTATATTTATATAATATATACATTTACAACATTACATGTATATAATTATGAGAAGGCCAATACTGATATTATGGTTCAGTTTCTCAAGTAGTATATCTAGTCACCTCTTATTCAACAAAGAACTCACTTTTGAGACACCAACAATTAATTTAAAGTTTGTATAACAGCTAAGTACTAGATGATTCTTGCCATTATTTCCTTTTCTCCCCAACACATGCTGCCTTCATTATAGATGTAAAAAAGGACTGTACAGGACTAAGAGCCATTGTGTGTTTTTCCTGAGCTTCATAGGTTACCATAGCAAAATAATTCACTGCTTTGTGGCCAACCTAGTGCTGATCAGTTTCTGTGTTTTCAGCTCTACTGGTCCTTGGATACCAGTCACATTCTGTAGATGGGCTTACTCAAAGTTTTTCAGCTTGATTTGCTGTTGTTCAGTTATTTTCCAGGCATGTCCAACTCTTTGTGACCCCATTTGGAGTTTTCTTGACAGAGATACTGGAGTGGTTTACCACTTCTTTTTCCAGCTTATTTTATAGATGAGGAAACTAAGGCAAACAGGGTGAAGTGATTTGCCCAGGCTCACATAGCTAGTAAGTGTCTGAGGCTGAATTTGAACTCAGGTCTGCCTGACTCCAGGCTCAGTGCACTTCACCACCTAGCTGCCCTCCAGCTTGATGGATGCCTCCAAAGATCACACTCCACTCACTGGAGGATCTTTCACTTTTCTTTGCACCTCCAGTGCTTGCTGAGTGCCTAGCACAAAACAGGAGCTAAAAAATGTTTACTGACTGCCTGAATAAAACTAAAAAGCTCTCACCCAAACAAAATCTATGCAGTTAGGATGAGAAATAAATACATTAATTAAGGGGGGGGGGAGAGACCCTTTGTATTAGGCTTCTGTCATAAGGGTCTCAGATCCAAGATCCAAGGGAATTAGGTAGCTATAAGACAATGAGCCATTTCCCAGCATGAATGAGTTGTCAAAGCATATGAGCAAACACTTCTCATAAGAATTGCAAACTATCAACAACCATATGAAATATGTTCGAAAACATGAAAAATAAGAGAAACGAAAATTAAAACAACTCTGACATTTCAACACTCGCCCAGCAAATTAGTAAAGATGACAAAAGAAGGAAATAGTCCATGTTGAAAACAGGCATGCTAATTTGCTGGTGTTAGAACAGCTAATTGCTCCAACTATGCTGCAAAGCAGCTAGAATTAGGTTCACTTTTTAAAAAATGAACGAGATGTCCATACCCTTGACCCAGAGCATCCATAGCGAGGCGTATACCCCAATGAAGTTAACAATAAAAAGGCCTTACATGCACAGCAGCACTTTTTGTGGTAGCAAGGAACTGGAAGCAAATTCAATGTGGGTGAATTGCTGAATAGCTTATATACATATACACACACATATATACATGAATATGATGGAATATTGCTGTACAATGAGAAACTATGAATTCAAAAATTTCACAGAAGTTCAGGAAAATTTATCTGAACTGATTTTTTTTAAACCCTTACCTTCCATCTTGGAATCAATACTAAGCATTGGCTCCAAGGCAGAAGAGTGGTAAGGGCTAGGCAATGGGGGTCAAGTGACTTGCCCAGGGTCACACAGCTGGGAAGTGTCCGAGGCCAGATTTGAACCTAGGCATGGCTCAGTCCACTGAGCTACCCAGCTACCCAGCTGCCCCCTATCTGAACTGATTCTGAGGAAAGAGACAAGTTGGACAATAACTACAACTGAGTGGGAAGGAAGGAACGGTGGGAGGGAGGGAAGGAGAGAGAGAAAGAGACAGAGAGAGAAAAAGAAGGAAAGAGGAAAGAAAATTTGTTAAATACTTACCATGTGACAGGCATTGTCTTTACAAATGCTTTACAAATGTCTCATTTGATCATTATAACAGTACCTTAGAGGTAGATGCTATTATTATCCCTGTTTTACAGTTGAGGAAAATGAGACATGCAGACTTAAGTAATTCATTCAGGGTCATAATTAATAGATATCTGAGGCTAAATTTGAACTCAGGTCTTTCTGACTATAGGCCCAGCTTCCATGCCACCTAGTTGCCTTAGAGAAAATACACTTCTGGGGGCAGCTAGGTGGCTCAGTGGATTGAGAGTCAGGCCCAGAGATGGGAGGTCCTGGGTTCAAATATGGCTTCAGACATTTCCTAGCTGTGTGACCCTGGACAAGTCACTTAACCCACACTGCCTTAGAATCAATACTATGTAAGGGTTAAAAAAAATGCACTTCCTTTCCATCTCTGCAAAAGATGGGATACTATGTATAGTCTTACATATGCTATCAGACACAACTGATACGTCACTTGTTTTCCTGGATTACTTTTTTCCTGTTTATTTTTTAAAATCTTCATTACAAGGAATAGATTACTAGATAGGGTAAAGTCCCAGGAAGAATGTATTCAAAAAATGGAGGTAAAATCGAAACAGAAGACATCACTAAAAATATTTAAATAATTTTTGTGTTACATTTTTCTCATAAATTGTGAATAATTGGGACTTTATGTTTCTATGTATGACAATTTAAAATTTTTGTTTATTTGAATATTTGTTGTTTTTTACTAATTTTAGACTGGAAAAATTAAAATAACTCAACTTAACAGATATTTATTAAGCATTTTGCTAGGGCAAGGTCTTGTGTTTGAACCTAGGGTTATAAAGATAAAAATGAAACTAGGGCTAATTTAAGAATTTTACATTTTATTTATTTGTATATTATTATACATATTAAATATAGATTATATGTAATCATCTATTTTAATTATTACCATTAATAATATAGTAAGAAAGATAGGATGAAAAAATATAGAGAGATTTACCTTAAAGTGAGGAAACCCTGGGATCAAGTTCCAACTCCGATACATATTGGCTATGTGACCCTGAGCAAGTCATCTGCCTGTCCTCCAAGCACCATAGTTATCCATCCCTAGACAATTCTCAAAGTCTTTAAGTTTCATGGATGATACTAACCTGCATTCAGAGTTAAAGTATTCACTGTGATCTCTCTGCACTTGATGAAATCACCGTTTCCATTCCTCCCAAAATAAGAATTTTACTATACATATATTAATATAATATGAATGTACAATAATAAGGATTATTGTACAAATAAATAATCATATAATGTCTATTTCAACAGGTGGTCAGAAAAGTCTTACAAACCTTAAAGCACTACAAAAATGTGTTGTTCTTATTGATCTTGCTATGAGGCATCTAGGTGGCACAAGGATAAGGCACTAGGCCTAGAGTTCAAATCCAGCTTCAAGCACTTACTAGCTCTGGGACTCTGGGCAAGTCATTTAACCCTGTTTGCCCTAGTTTCTTCATCTATAAAATGAGTTGGAGAAGGAAATGGCAAATTACTCCATTATCTCTGCCAAGAGTATCCCAAATAGATTCATGAAGAGTCAGACCTGGCTGAAAACGACCAAATAACAACAGTCAAATGTTTTTTTCTGTCCTTCAGAGCCCCAGAGTTCATTCAGCATTGGCCCAAGGGAACAGAGGGCAGGTCCTGAGAAGGCAGCCTGGGTTTCCAGCAGGCGAGAGTCCTGCAGAGATGGGGAAGGTCACATCAGAGCCAAAAGCCGGTTCTAGATTCCTAGCAATTCAAAATTGAAGTAGGCTTTGGGGTTCATCTCCTCTAGCCCTTTGCTCCCAGAGAAACCCCGTTCCCAACTCTGCCCCAAGATGTGCAGGGACAGGGAGCCTCCTGCCTAATGAAGGCAAGCATCCCTCTTCGGGATAGTTCTGAATGTTATCCATTTCTCTGCTCTCTCCATGGAATCTGCCTCTGTGCACCTCCTGCCCACTGGTCTCTGGGGTCTGGCAGGATGAGTTTGCTTCTAGGAAAAGAGGCTTCCTTGGGACTGACCAGGTCCAGGAAGTGTGTACTGACAGCTGGAGCAAGACAGGACTCCACCGGGGACCCAGAACTGTCAATCACTACTTGGAGAGAAGGCTAGGTCCTTTGGGGAGTTTTCCCAGCAGTAGGCTTAGCCCCACCAAGCTGCTTGTTAAAGTTTAGCCGTCCTTGGGGGGGGGAAAGTTCAGGTGAGAGGGCTATTTGTTTTGGTGGCATTTCACCATGGCCTGCAGTGGTCTTTATTTCAAATGTCACCACATTTGTGGAACAACATTCTCTCCTGGAGCAACATAAAACAAAGGATGCAGCAGTAGCACAAAGTGCCCTGGTGATAGTCACCACTGGCCAGGCCTTTGGAGCGAGATTGGTTTTCCTCTCAGTAGCACGGAGCCACCCTAGGTCACTGCACCGTGTCAAGAGTCATTTCATCTCCTCCCTAATTCCCTCTGCCTTTTTCTCCCCCTCCACTGACTTTCCTCAAGAATCATATTTGCTTTCTAAGAGGATTAACATTTGAAGAGGAGTAACAAGCATCTAAGGGCACAGAGCATAGAAAAATGTGTGCAGAGTCCTAGAGCTAGAGAATACCTTAGAATACATCTCATTCAATCTCCTCACTTTATAGTTAGGGAAACGGAGGTTTGGGGCAGTCACAGAGACAGTGTGCCTCTCCCAAGGTCAGAGAGGTAGCATGCAAGTAAGTGACAGGGCCAGGATTCAAACTCAAGCCCCTTGGTTCACCAATCTTCTTGCTGTATCAAGATGCCTTCCAGTGCCTTTAACAGCTAAAATTAGTTTCTCTGCTAAAAGTATTATATTTTTATGAAGTGTATTAAAGATTAAGAAATAAAGAAAATACAAAATAAGAAAGCACATGTCTAGGAGGACTGAAAAGCCCATTCACAGCCACTTACTCTACATCTTGAGAGACGTGTGTGCTTAGAAGCGGAAGCAGGGAGAGGCCAAAGTAGGCGGAGAGTCAGTTTAAATACAAATTGTGTTCTCGCACTCAGGTGAGGACTCAGGGTGATATTATAGGGAATTCTGGGAACTACCAAGGACTTGTGGGAATTGAAGTCTGGGGTTCAAATCTCCATTTTAAAATCAAGATGCCTCCCAGTGCCTGTTAAGAATGGGATGGCTCTTATGGAAGCAAAGAATTGGAAATTGAGGGGATATCCATCCATTGGGGAAAGGATGAACAAATTGTGGTGCATGTTGGAGATGGAATGCTATTGTGCTATAAGAAAGGACAAGAAAAATTATTTCACAAAAAGCTGGAAAGATCTTCAGGAACTGATGCAGAGTGAAATAAGCAGAACTGGGAGAACACTATACACCAAAACAGCAATATTGGTTGGTGATTATCTATGAAAACTTGGCTGCTCTCAGCAATTCAATGATCTGGGACAATCCTGAAAGACTTATGTTGGGGAATGCTCTCCACATCCAGAAAAAGAACTGGTGGAGTTGTCTTTCACATCAGTGTATTTATGATAATAAAAGGGAGGATAGATGGGTTGTAGCAGGGAATGGAGGAGGTAAAGGGATAGTTGGGTTGGGGTGGCAGAGGAGAGAGAACCACTGGGGCTGAGGGATGGTCTGTGTGATTCTCCCCCCCTTTCCTCACACTTCAAACGCACAAGAGAGGTACCCCAGAGCTGATGCTGTGGCAGGGATGAACAGGGGCTGTGTCTCAATAAGTAGGCTTTTGGGGGAGTTCACTTGTCCTCAGGACTTGGTGGGTGCCTGAGCCCCTAGAAGCCCTACTTGTCAGGTAGGCTGAACATCCCTGTTTGCTCTTTGTTGCTTAGCCAAGGTTAAATGCCCTCTCTTTCTCCTATACTGCTATGAATTAGATCTGACTGCGAGTTTCTTCAGAACAAGGTTGGTTTGATAGTTCAAGCAACAAGGGGGAAGGGGGAGAATAGGTCAGTGGGAAAAGGAAACCCTACAGGTTGTCACTTCCTTCTTCAGCTGAGCCAAATGGCTCAAGCTTCAGCATCTCTCTTCCTCCTTCCTCTCTAATCACTTCACTATCCTATTCTAAACAGGTTATTAGCATCCTTCTTGGGAAGGTAATGGGATGGGACAGGTCTTTGGGGTGACCCTGGGAAGTTCAAGGGATCAGCACCATTCAGCAGCAGCAGTTGTGCTTTTGCTTTTTCTAATCAATCATCCAAAGTTGTCAGGGGTCTTCTGTCTTCAGGGCAAGGGCAATGGTGGCAAGGCTCTGTCACCACCAGTTAGGGTCTCAAGCTCCATTCCTCATTCCTATCTCTCACCAGTTCATGGGGCAAAGACCCCTTGCCAAGCTTTCAATCCCATAAGTCCTTTCTGCTACTCCAACTGCCATTCCCCCTCATGCCAACATTCTTTTTTTTTTTAATATATTTTATTTGATCATTTCCAAGCATTATTCGTTAAAGACATAGATCATTTTCTTTTCCTCCCCCCCCCACCCCCCATAGCCGACGCGTAAGTCCACTGGGCATTAGATGTTTTCTTGATTTGAACCCATTGCTTTGTTGATAGTATTTGCATTAGAGTGTTCATTTAGAGTCTCTCCTCTGTCATGTCCCCTCAACCTCTGTATTCAGGCAGTTGCTTTTTCTCGGTGTTTCCACTCCCATAGTTTATCCTTTGCTTATGAATGGTGTTTTTTTCTCCTGGGTCCCTGCAAGTTGTTCAGGGACATTACACCACCACCAATGGAGAAGTCCATTACGTTCGATGATACCACAGTGTGTTTGTCTCTGTGTACAATGTTCTCCTGGTTCTGCTCCTCTCGCTCTGCATCACTTCCTGGAGGTTGTTCCAGTCTCCATGGAACTTCTCCACTTTATTATTCCTTTTAGCACAATAGTACTCCATCACCAACATATACCACAATTTGTTCAGCCATTCCCCAATTGATGGGCATCCCCTCATTTTCCAGTTTTGGGCCACCACAAAGAGCGCAGCTATGAATATTTTTGTACAAGTCTTTGTGTCCATTATCTCTTTGGGGTACAGACCCAGCAGTGCTATGGCTGGGTCAAAGGGTAGATATTCTTTTAGCACCCTTTGGGCATAGTTCCAAATTGCCCTCCAGAATGGTTGGATCAGTTCACAGCTCCACCAGCAATGAATTAATGTCCCTATTTTGCCACATCCCCTCCAGCATTCATTACTTTCCTTTGCTGTTATGTTAGCCAATCTGCTAGGTGTGAGGTGATACCTCAGAGTTGTTTTGATTTGCATCTCTCTGATTATAAGAGATGTAGAACACTTCTTCATGTGCTTGTTAATAGTTTTGATTTCTTTATCTGAGAACTGCCTATCCATTTCCCTTGCCCATTTATCAATTGGAGAATGGCTTGATTTTTTGTACAATTGATTTAGTTCTTTATAAATATGAGTAATTAAAACTTTGTCAGAGGTTTCTATGAAGATTTTTTCCCAATTTGTTGTTTCCCTTCTGATTTTAGTTATATTGGTTTTGTTTGTACAAAAGCTTTTTAGTTTGATGTAGTCAAAATTATTTATTTTACATTTTGTGATTCTTTCTATATCTTGCTTGGTTTTAAAGCCTTTCCCCTCCCAAAGGTCTGACATGTATACTATTCTGTGTTTACCCAATTTACTTATGGTTTCCTTCTTTATGTTTAAGTCACTCACCCATTTTGAATTTATCTTGGTGTAGGGTGTGAGGTGTTGATCTATTCCTAGTCTCTCCCACACTGTCTTCCAATTTTCCCAGCAGTTTTTATTGAATAGTGGATTTTTGTCCCAAAAGCTGGGATCTTTGGGTTTATCGTATACTGTCTTGCTGAGGTCGTTTTCCCCCAGTCTATTCCACTGATCTTCCTTTCTGTTTCTTAGCCAGTACCAAATTGTTTTGATGACTGCTGCTTTGTAATATAGTTTGAGGTCAGGGACTGCAAGGCCCCCATCATATGTGTTTTTTTTCATTATTTCCCTGGATATCCTTGATCTTTTGTTCTTCCAAATGAACTTTGTTATGGTTTTTTCTAAATCAGTGAAGAAGTATTTTGGTAGTTCAATGGGTATGGCACTAAATAGATAAATAAGTTTGGGTAGGATGGTCATTTTTATTATATTGGCTCGTCCTATCCATGAGCAGTTAATGTTTTTCCATTTGTTCAAGTCTAGTTTTAGTTGTGTGGCGAGTGTTTTGTAGTTGTGTTCATATAGTTCCTGTGTTTGTCTTGGGAGGTAGATTCCTAGGTATCTTATTTTGTCTAAGGTGATTTTGAATGGGATTTCTCTTTCTAGTTCTTGCTGCTGAGCTGTGTTGGAGATATATAGAAAAGCTGATGATTTATGTGGGTTTATTTTGTATCCTGCAACTTTGCTAAAGTTGTTGATTATTTCAATTAGCTTTTTGGTTGAATCTCTAGGATTCTTTAAGTAGACCATCATGTCATCCGCAAAGAGTGATAACTTGGTCTCCTCCTTGCCTATTTTGATGCCTTCAATTCCTTTATCTTCTCTAATTGCTACTGCTAGTGTTTCTAGTACAATGTCAAATAGTAGAGGTGATAATGGGCATCCTTGTTTCACTCCTGATCTTATTGGGAATGCATCTAGTTTATCCCCATTGCAGATGATATTAGCTGTTGGTTTTAGATATATACTGTTTATTATTTTTAGGAATGACCCTTCTATTCCTATGCTTTCTAGTGTTTTTAATAGGAATGGGTGTTGTATTTTATCAAAGGCTTTTTCTGCATCTATTGAAATAATCATGTGATTCTTGCTAGTTTGCTTGTTGATGTGGTCAATTATGTGGATGGTTTTCCTAATGTTGAACCAGCCCTGCATCCCTGGTATGAATCCTACTTGATCATGGTGAATGATCCTTCTGATCACTTGCTGGAGTCTTTTTGCTAGTATCCTATTTAAGATTTTTGCATCTATATTCATTAGGGAGATTGGCCTATAGTTTTCTTTCTCTGTTTTTGACCTGCCTGGTTTTGGAATCAGTACCATGTTTGTGTCGTAAAAGGAGTTTGGTAGAACTCCCTCTTTGCTTATTATGTCAAATAGTTTGTATAGTATTGGGATTAACTGTTCTCTGAATGTTTGATAGAATTCACAGGTGAATCCATCAGGCCCTGGGGACTTTTTCTTAGGAAGTTCTTTGATGGCTTGTTGGATTTCAATTTCTGATATGGGATTATTTAGGAATTCTATTTCCTCTTCTGTTAGTCTAGGCAGTTTGTATTTTTGTATATATTCATCCATTTCTCCTAAATTGGTGTATTTATTGCCATATAATTGGGCAAAGTAATTTCTAATGATTGCCTTAATTTCCTCCTCATTGGAGGTGCTGTCCCCCTTTTCGTCTTTAATGCTGTGAATTTGCTTTTCTTCCTTCCTTTTTTTAACTAGATTGACCAGTACCTTGTCTATTTTGTTTGTTTTTTCAAAGTACCAGCTTCTTGTCTCATTTATTAAATCAATAGTTCTATCACTTTCGATTTTATTAATTTCTCCCTTAATTTTTAGGATTTCTAATTTGGTTTTCTGCTGGGGGTTTTTAATTTGATCGCTTTCCAGTTTTTTCATTTGCATTTCCAATTGATTGATCTCTGCTCTCCCTTGTTTGTTAATATAAGCATTCAGGGATATGAATTTACCTCTGATTACCGCTTTGGCTGCATCCCAAAAGGTTTGAAAGGATGTTTCGCCATTGTCATTTTCCTCGATGAAATTATTAATTGTTTCTATGATTTCTTCTTTAACTAAACGGTTTTGGAGTATCATATTATTTAATTTCCAATTGGTTTTAGATTTGGTTTTCCATGTACCATTACTAATCATTATTTTTATTGCCTTGTGATCTGAGAAGGCT
This sequence comes from Monodelphis domestica, assembly GCF_027887165.1. Taxonomy (NCBI): domain Eukaryota; kingdom Metazoa; phylum Chordata; class Mammalia; order Didelphimorphia; family Didelphidae; genus Monodelphis; species Monodelphis domestica. The sequence continues at coordinate 439,557,034 of NC_077227.1, read as the reverse complement.
GCATTCATTATTTCTGCTTTTCTGCATTTGTGTGCTATGTTTCTGTGACCTAATGTATGGTCAATTTTTGTGAATGTGCCATGTGGTGCTGAGAAGAAGGTGTATTCCTTTTTATCCCTATTTATTTTTCTCCATATGTCTATTAATTCTAATTTTTCTAAGATTTCATTCACTTCTTTTACCTCTTTCTTATTTATTTTTTGATTTGATTTATCTAAATTTGATAATGGTTGGTTTAAGTCTCCCACTAGTATGGTTTTATTGTCTATTTCTTCCTTCAATTCTCCTAGTTTCTCCATTAGAAATTTGGGTGCTATATTATTTGGTGCATACATATTGATTAATGATATTTCCTCATTGTCTATAGTCCCTTTTAACAAAATATAATTACCTTCCCTATCCCTTTTGATCAGGTCTATTTTTGCATTGGCTTTATCAGATATCATGATTACCACTCCTGCCTTCTTTCTATCAGTTGAAGCCCAGAAGGTCTTACTCCATCCTTTAATTCTGACCTTGTGGGTGTCAACCCGCCTCATGTGTGTTTCTTGAAGACAACATATGGTAGGGTTTTGGATTCTAATCCATTCTGCTATTCGTCTACGTTTTATGGGTGAGTTCATCCCATTCACGTTCAAAGTTATGATTGTCATTTGTGGACTCCCTGGCATTTTGATTGCCTTCCCTAATTCTAACCTTTTCTTCTTCGGCTCTACCTTTTAGTCCAGTGATTTACTTTGAAACAGTCCCCCTTGTCCCCTCCCTTGATGTTTCCCTTTTTAGTCCCTCCCTTTTTGTTCCCTCCCCCTCCCCCCTCTCTTTCCCTCCCTTTTTGTTCTCCCTCTCCCCCTCCCCCCCTTGGTTTTCCCTTCTCCTTACCCTTGTTGGGAAAGATAGAATTCAAGATCCCAATGGATCTGGATGTTTTTCCCTCTCAGAGCTGATTTCCCTGAGATTGAGGTTTAAGTAACCCCCCCCCTCTCTTCCTCTCCTTCTTATAGGAGTTTTCTTCCCCTCCCCTTCCCATGTGAATCTTTGTGTGAGAATGATTATTCTATTTGGTCTTTCTTTACCCCCTATTTATACATTACATTTTCCCCACATGTTAGTATACATAGGTTGATATAAATGTAGTCCTTATAGAAGAGAGTTTGAGTAAAAGAAGAAGATAACATTTTCCCCTTTCCTTAATATTTACCTTTTCAGGTATTCCTTGCTCTTTGATTTTCGGTATCAAACTTTCCACAGAGCTCTGGTCTTTTCTTTGCAAAAAGTTGGAAGTCTTCTATTTTGTTGAATGCCCATACTTTCCCTTGGAAGTATATAGTCAGTTTTGCTGGGTAGCTGATTCTTGGTTGGAGACCCAGCTCTCTTGCCTTTCTGAAGATCATGTTCCATGCCTTACGATCATTCAGAGTAGAACTTGCAAGGTCTTGGGTGACCCTGATTGGCATTCCTTTATATCTAAATTGTCTTTTTCTGGCTTCCTGTAGGATTTTTTCTTTTGTTTGATAGCTTTGGAATTTGGCAATTACATTCCTGGGAGTTGTCTTTTGGGGGTTTAGTGTAGAAGGTGTTCTGTGAGCTCTGTCAGTGGCTGTATTGCCCCCTTGTTCTAGAATCTCTGGGCAATTTTCTTTGATTATATCTTGTATCACCATGTCCAGTTTGGTGTTTATTTCTGGCTTTTCTGGGAGTCCAATTATTCTTAAATTATCCCTTCTCCCCCTATTTTCCAGATCTATCACCTTGTCAGTGAGATATTTTATGTTCTCTTCTAATTTCTTGGTATTTTGGCTTTGCTTTATTGATTCTTGCTCTTTTACACGATCGTTGTCTTCCAGCTGCCTGATTCTGGCCTTTAAAGCCTGGTTTTCTTTTACAGTTTGGTCAAACTGGTTTTGTAGATGCGTGAATTTCTTTTGCATTATTTCCAACTTTTCCTCCCAGAAGGCTTCCATCTTTTTGGTCATTTCTGATTCAAATTCTTCATAGGTTTGTGGAGAGTTTCCATTTCCTTTGGAAGGTTTTGGAGCATTTTCTTTTATATTATCTTCTGTCTGCTCTGTATTTTGTATTTTGGCTCCATAGAATGTGTCCAAAGTCGCCCCTTTCTTCTTATTTTTCTTGGTATTTTGGGGCTTCTGTGGTTCTGTGGAGTTTGCCATTTCTGAATGTGGAGGATTAGTTTTTCTTGTCTCTGTCTGGTGTTCAGAGGCAGTCCTGGGCAGATGGTTCTATGAGCTTTCCCTGGGTTAAACTGAATATGCCTCACTGGAACTGGAATGGAAGGGTCGGACCACGAGGCCACACTCTCCCCCCCGGCTCGCTTTCCGGAAGTTGCCTTCAGAATCGCTGGCCGTGAGGCTGTTTCGTCGGCCTGCGGGGGGATGGGCTGCAGCTAGCCCAAGATCTGAGGGCAAGGACTTTCACTGAGACTTGGATAGCAGGATCCAGCCCGTGAGGCTGTCTTGCCGGCCCTGAGGGTTGCTGTTGTTTCGACCAGCTCTCTGCAGCGGAAGCCCCAGGCAGTAACTTTCACCGGGACTGTAGAAGGCCCTGAGGGTTCTGCTCTCTGAGCCCGGCAGGGCTGCGGCTTCCGGGAGCCTTGGACTCTGCGCTCCTACCCCTGAGGTCCGAGTGATCTCGGGTTCTGGCTTTTAAGGGGAGCCGTACCTTTTGAACCGGGTCCAGGTCCAGGAGGAGGGTTCCCAGGGTCTGTGCTGTTGATCGTTTTGAATTTCGGCGCCTTAGGAGCTTATCGTTTGAGATCGGTCAGGAAGGGTTTTCCGGAGATCTGAGCTTTAGCTATCTCTAAGCCGCCATCTTAACCGGAAGTTCATGCCAACATTCTTAAAAAAAAAATGGTTCCTCAGACTCATTTTCCTTTCCATGGGAGTTTTGGTTATGAGTATGCTATTATAACAATGACCAATATGGAAGTGTGTTTTGTGTGACAATAAAAAAAATGAAAAAAGAAAAAAAGAATGGGATGATATAGCAGAAAGACTACTAGCCTGGGAGTAGGGGGATATGAATTTTACTCCCAATTCTATGATCATAGGCAAGTCAGTTCCCCTTTTCTGGGCTTGTTATCTCCAAAATAAGCAGGTTACAGTAGGTGACTTCTCAGCTTCCCTTTGAGTCCTGTTTGTGACTCTATAACACATCATTTCCTCTTCAACTCTATAGATGTATCATGGATAAGGATAAAACTTCTTGTCATGTCCATGAAATGGATTTGTGTTTAGTCTTCAATTTCCAAGTGTCGTGGCCTTCTGCTTTGGTTAAACCTTTTGAACTTGCTAAGCTTAGCTTCCCAGAATGAACTGTAGGACTTTAAGGATGAAGGGAGATAAGGATGAAGGCAGGGAGACATCTCTGAGCTAAGCCCTTGGACTTGCTCACCCCTAAGGTACAGCACCATATCTAGGAGTGGATCCTGGTCCCTGTGGAGGAGGCTCTGCCATGTTTCATGATGATCTCTAGCTGGGGGTAAAAATATATATTCAAGTGCTTCTCTTTACTACCTGCAGGTTCTAAGGCAAATCACTTAACCTTTTCCAGGTCTGTTTCCATATGTATAAAACCAAGAATAGCTTAGGGGCCAGCTCAGTAATGTAATAAAAAAACCAGTAATGATTATCAGTAATGATAAAAAAAAACATTGGGCTTGGAATCAGGAAGACACATCTTCATGAGTTTAAATTTGGCTTTGAACACTTCCTAGGTGTGTGTGACCAAGCAAGCCACTTAGCCCTGTTTGCTTCAGTTCCTCATCTGTAAAATGAGTTGGAGGAGGAAATGGCAAACCTCTCCAATATCTTTCTTTGCCAAGAAAACCCCAGGAAATATGTTTTGCATGACAATAAAAAGAAAACCTCAAATGGGATCCCAAAGAGTCAGATATGACTGAAAAAAAGCCTGAACAACAACAAAAATTAAAGGTTGAATCTCTGGATTAAGAGATGATTGACTAGAGATGCAGAACTAGACATTTTCATGCATGGCCAAGGAGCAAATCTGTCTTGCTCCACCTCACTTATTTGTTACAAGGGAGGATAGGTATTTGTGGGGAAGGGACAAAGATACAAAAACTAAAATTAATGAAAAGATTGCCAGTGAAACATTTAGAAATATATCCAAAAAGGCAGAAGGAAGTTGAGAAGGGAAGTTTTATAACTGTTATGTTAAATGTAATATAAACTGCTTAAAAAATAAATAATATATAAATAACATTCAGGCTCATATCTTCTTTTTCTCTTTATATGCTGAAATGTTCATATTTATTGCTGTCAAGTTTATAATTTAAAATAATAATTATAAAACAAAGGTGTTGAGCTATGAGGCCTTAAAGTTCTCTTCTAGCTTGTAATCAATGATTCTATAAATTTAGTTTGAATCGGGAAATCTAGATTCAAGTTCCACATCCAATATTTAGTATTTCTATGGCTATGTGCAAATTAATTAATGTCTCTGAACCTCAGTTTCTTCAGCTGAAAAACAAAGAAAATTTTTGCCCTATCTAGTGCAATGGATTGTTGCAGATAAAGTGCTTTATAAACATTAAAGCACTGTGTCAATATGGATTATTAATATCCTATATTACAAAAATGCAAGCCAGGCTGCCATTTACTAATAACACATTACATATAACATTCCATTCTTTGTCCTTCGAGAGTCTGAATTTGGTTTCAAGGTCTAGTTTCTCATTTATCTTTGCTACTTCTCTTTTGCAATACCAAAAGCAAAGTGTAAAGCGATGAAAATAGAAGAGGTACATGAAAACATATTCAATTATGAATTCGTGGATGAAAAATCCCAGGCTGGATTATTAAGGGAAGTTAAAGGTTATTGGGGGAACTTTCCTTACCTTTAAATGTTGATAACCATCTTTATTTCACCTGAGATAAAAACATGAGCTTGGGTGGCCCAGGTTGTAATCTCCAGGACAGGAAGGAAGGAAGGAAGGAAGGAAGGAAGGAAGGAAGGAAGGAAGGAAGGAAGGAAGGAAGGAAGGAAGGAAGGAAGGAAGGAAGGAAGGAAGGAAGAGAAATCAAAATTTAAAAACCAGGCTGCTCAAAGCAAAGTTAGCAAAGAAGTTTTGCACAGGCAAGAATTAAGTTACTTTCCTTGTGCTTTTGAAAAGACCTCAACAGCCTGCTGGAACCAGCTCTCTGCAAACAGGAGGCTATTCTCACAGGGAGGCAGAATGGAATGGGAGAAAGTGCCAGCCATCTCAGCCTGTCTTTGGCAATCCCTCTTCAGAATAAATTGCTTGACCTTTTAACTAGCTCTAAACCTCACCTGTCCGAGGCAATTTCTTCAAGTGTCTTTAGAAGGCTCTGCATGTTCAGGTTTCCCTGAGTCAAGGAAGCTAATTGAAGGAGTTATAATGATTCTCTAGTTAAGGGCTAACACCTACAGAGGAATCAGGGAGGTCTCCTAGGCTGTCTTCCAGCGTTTTCTCTACAATGTTTTCTACAGGAGACCTCAGGCAAAAATCTCCCACCCCCCACCCCACCCTACCCCTCCACTCCACTTTGTCTACTGAATTCTGCTGGGATCTAGGGAAGGTGATTAAATTCTATCTATTTTTTCTTAATTGAGCTGAATCTGTGTAGTCATCATGCATTTCTAAAATCTGTTTTTCCCACTTCCTTCAAGCATAACTTAGTTGCACAGAAGGTTTCAAAGGTATATTAAGCTCACTGATCACAAGTTTTCATAATGAAACATGGCCCCTTTCCTGGCCTGGCCCACACATGGTCTTTCTAAACTACCCAGTTCCAGCCAGTCGTCATGCCAGAAAGGGCTGATGCCAGCCTGGCTGGCAGTCTGGAGCTGGGGGACCCCAGTTTGCTTGCCTTGCTTGCTGCCAGGACATTTTAACCTGAACAGCCCCCCAGTACTCCCTTTGGAGACCCGTGGCTTGGCTAGTTTGCTTCTCTGGCAAAGATCCAAATGCCATGCCTTCCTCTGCCTCCTTTGGGCTTGCTCTGCCCCTGAGGGAAATGGAGGCCTCGACTTTAGAAAAATGTCAAGAGCAGAGAAAAGGCAATGATCAGAGAGAAGCACATATGTGTGTGTGGGGGGGGGGGGGGATACCAGCATCCCTGTGATGGCAGCAGGAAAAATCAATTAATCAATTAAAAAAAGCATTGACCAAGAGCCTGGTAACTGCCTGACCCTATTGTAGCCACTGAAGAAAATGCAAAAAGTACAGCCTCTGATTTTGAGAGATTTACAGTATAACAGGGAAAAGAGATACATTTATGGAACAATTAGACAACAGATGATAGACTATTAGATTGTTAAAGCTAGAAAGAATCTTAAAGACCATCTAACTAACCCAACTCCATTATTTTAATGTAGAAATTCCATTTTTCCCTAATACTATCTCTAATCATTTTTACTTTTATAAATACTTTCACATAGGCTTTCTTGATCCTCATATTAATCACTGGAGGTAAGTAGGAAACAGACCCAGAGCAGTTAGATGTTTTGCCCAAGATCATGCAGCAGTCACAATACCCGTATCTCCTGTCTCTTAGTCCAGTGGAGAATTTTTTCTCCCAATATATCTTGTTATAGGAAAATATTATATTGTGACTCTTCCTCCACATACCACTGTACCTCTCACAAGAATTGATAACAGTGCTATACCACCAATTGTGAAAAATATTTTTTTTCTAAAATTCATTTAAACTTCCAAGATTTGTCATTCTTCAAATACAATATCAAATCTTTTTTGTTGTTTTTTTTTTAAGCCACAGATTAAATTGATTCTAGTGTTTTCAAGAGTGCTATGTCAAAACCTGATGGCAATATTTGGGGAGAGACTGACATGGCGGAACAAACGTTAAAATCAATACCATCTGTCTCCAAGAAGCTACTCAAGATTCTAGACATCGAACGTACCTCAAGCAACTGATACAAGAGTGATAGCCACCATCGAGACTGTGAGAAAGGGAGTGAAAAAATTTATCCTATTTTTGTCCCTCAAGAGAAATCCTCCTCTTTAAATAAAATCATTTTCGAAGCATTTCCGTATGTTTCAGATTTCTTTTTGTCTTTAACTGTCATCACAGACACCTAAGCTGAATTGTGTCCTCACATCTTGAAGCAGCAACAGCAGCAGGAGGGAGAGAAGTTAGACATAAGGATGCACTTCCTGAGGAGGCACACCTGTGCTAACAGGAATCAGTCAGTGATGGTGGAGGCATGAAGACAGAGCCTACAAATGGGACTAGTGAGTAAAGAAAGGGGTCTGACTCTCGGACCAAGCTTATACTGAACACTGGAAACTTCAAGTCCCAGAAAAGGCTGAAGATTCTCAAAGTGAGCCAACTCTCAACAGATTCCTGCCTCCCTATCTTCAGCATAGGGAAACTGTGCCAGAGCTGAAGCCACAAAAGTGACATTTGTTCCAAAATAGAACAATTTTCTCAAATTTTGTATTCACTCTTTGAATGTGATTACTGCCTTAATAGGGGGTTCTCACCCCTCACAGACTTAATCTAACATATTATATTAAGTCAAATAGTTCTCTTGTCTGTATAATAATTAACTTTCTTAAGGGAAGCACATTAAGGGAAAATAGGTTTTTAAGGCATTTTTCTCACTAGTTTTTTTTTTTAATGAGCTAAGTGGTTTTGATTATTTTTAAATTCTAATATTGAGTGTGTGTGTGTGTGTACAGAATTAACCAATTTTAATTTCAACCAATATCTATTGTGAATAATGCTACTAATAGCTTCTACTACGGTTCATAACCATTCCCTGAAAGTGGGGGGCATAGGGAGGGGGAAAGGAGGAAAGGCAAAGAGACCAAACCTAGCTGTGGGTATTTAGATTTTTAAAATGGAAAGTAAGACTTTGAGAAACACTGAAAATCATTCTTGCCTCACTACACCTTCCCATGAAAGGTAATCAAAGCCAGCTCATGAATTTACCACCTCCCTGGACCCAATGATTACCCTCAGGGTAATCTAAGTCATACTCTCCTACCTAGATTTCTAGAAGTGAAAGGAGAACCTAAAAATTTAAACCCATTCACTCTCTCATCCAGGGTATGGGATCAAAAAGGCTCTGAGATCTGGACAAAAATTCCTTATTCCAAGGTCCCCAAACCTGGAAGACAGAATTCTAGGTTTAGATCTGGAAGAGACTTGAAAGGCCATTTAGTTCCATGTACTCATTCTACAGATGAGGAATCTGAACTCTTGAAAGATTTCCTGACTTGTCCAAAGTCACACAGTTGATAAGTGACATGAAGGAGACACTGTCCTGGAGAATATCATGCATTCTTTTAAAAAGCAAATCCTATTTGTGGTCTAATGGAATGATTCTTGACTCTCTAGTGAAAGGACCTGTATTCAAATCCCAGTTTCTGCCTGTTTGAACTTAGACAGTTATTTGACTTTTATACTGGTTTTCCTCATCTGTAAAATGAAATTATTAAATTAGATAAGATCTAAATTTGCTTTCAACTTTAATATATGATCAGTGATCTTCAATAGACCCTGAATGTCTCAAAAGCCCCTAACCTCTTAATTTGCACTGATCAGATAAAAAGTCCCCTCCCATCCCTGTCCTTAATGTCAAAGTTTACATGAATTAATAAATAGAGGTACAGAAGCAGAGTTAGAAGGGATTTCAAAGAATATTTCATCCAAGAATCTCCTTCTACTATCTTGCCAGCAAGTTGTCATCTCACCTTAGCTTGAAGACCCCACAAGTAGGACCTCGTTTATAGTCATTTTTCAGTCTCTGCATGACTCTTTTTAGGATTTTTTCAGCAAAGATCCTGGGTTGGTTTGCTGTTTCCTTCTTCAGCTCCTTTTACAGATGAGGAAACTGAAGCAAACAGGGTAAAGTGACTTACCCAGGGTCACACCTCTAGCATCTGATGCCAGATTTGAACTCAGGAAGATGAGTCTTCCTGAGTCCAGGCCCAGTACTCTATCCACTGTGTCACCTAGCTGCCTCTGAGTAGGAGCTGCCATCTCCAAATCAGCCCATCCCACCCCTTTACCTTAAGTCAAAATTAATTCACCCGTTTGTAACTTCCATCTCTGGGGCCAAATAGAATCAGTTGAATCCTCTGCTCCTCTCCTCAGTCCTTCAAATACTGATCTGGTTCCCTCTAAACCTTCTCTTCTCCTGGCTAAACACTCTCAGTTTGTTTAATGGATCCCCAAATGGCATCAACTTCACTCTCCTTGGCCAGAGTCCTCTGTCTAGGCACTTTGCCTCAAGTTCCATTGTTAGTGGACAGAAGAGGGAGTCTTTGCAACCCACCACTGACTTCTCTACCTCCTGCATCAATGACACTCCCACCAAGGTTGATGAGGGGAAGGGTGTCCTAGAAAAGGTGAAAGGCAATGGAGCAAGGGCCCAGGTGTCAGGGCGTAATTGCCTCTGGGAACTGAAAGACTGGTTGGGCTGCAATGTGGGAAGATGGACTTCCTCCTGTCTGAGTGGAATTTGGTCAACTGAATCCTTCCCCAAGACCTTCCAGTGCCTCATCCCCCAAGCTGTGGGATAAGAGAACTGAAATGCTCCATCTCTTCAGACAATTCTCCTGACTGAGAAAAGTAAATCCCTCTTCCTACAGAAGCCTGGTCCCTTTACCACCCTGGAGGTAAGTGCCATTATACCCGTTTTACAGATGAGGAAACTGGGGCAATCAGAATTAAGTGACTTGTCTGAGGATGAATTAGGATTCAAATCTTCCTGACTCCAGTCCAAGCACTTTGTCCACTGCACTACTTAATTAACAAGGGATTTACATATAAGCACATGCTTAAAGTTTGCTAAATTTATGAAACTTGTCATGAGCATCAAAAATAAAGGTCAACTTTATACAGAAAACATCTTTCATATCCACATTTCATATTTGGGGCATGATGGAAGTGCCCAGGTACGTAAACTTAGGTAGATGGAATAAGGTATTGGATTTAAAGTCCAAAGAATGGAATTAAAATCTTAATTCTGGAACTTACTATTACCTGTACAAGCCAAATCCCCCATCTGGGCCTCAGTTTCCTTATTTATAAAACAAGAGGTGTTAGACCAGGCAATCTCTACAGTCCTGTCCAGTTCTAAATACAATAATTCTTTTTTAATCCATTTATTTGTATTTAATTGGAAAATTTCATTTAATTAATTAATTTAGAATATTTTTCCATGGTTACAAGATTCATGTTCTTTCTCTCCCTCAAGCCCCCTCCCACAGTGGATACACAATTTCATTGAGTTTTACATGTGTCATTGATCAAGATCTATTTCCATATTATTGATATTTGCACTAGGGTGATCATTTAGAGTCTACATCCCCAATCCTATCCCCACCAACCCATGTGATCAAGCAGTTTTTCTTCTCTGTTTCTACTCCCACAGTTCTTTTTCTGAATGTGGATAGCATCCCTTCTCATAAGTCCCTCAGAATTGTCCTGGATCATTGCATTGCTGCTAGTAGAGAAGTCCATTACATCTGATTGTACCACAGTTAAATATAATAATTCTGAATGCTGCAATGTTCCCATTTCACAACCAGGAAAATTGAGGGAGTCAAAGTGGAGCCAAGGGTCTTTACCACCTGCATATAGATACCACAGAAAGAAGTAGAAATGTTCTCTTCCACTCACAGAGACTGCATGGCTCAACACAACTACCATAATATGTATCTGACATCCAACTCCAGTGGCCTCAGCCACCCTATGATAGAAAGTCAAACTACTCCCTCCTGAGTGAGGGTCATTCACTTCACTGTACCACCACTGCTGGGCCCAGCAACAAGACAAGAGGCTGCCAGTCAAACAGGAAGAGCTATTTCTTCTACCAAGAGCTCCTGTGAAAAAGGGGGCTCTGGGTCAGCAGGCAGCTGCCATTCAGCCACTGAAGCTCTCTCCTTTGTTAATTTTCCAACTGCCTTCCCCCATCTCCCAGGTCACCCAGCCCAGGAAACACAGATCCCTATAATCATCCACCCCAGTCAAAGAGAGTAAGGGAAGCGGCCAGCTTTGAAGCAAATCCTATATTGTCAGCCAATGCAAATTGGAATGATTTCTGAATTTCCTATGGTTTTCAATTATTATGACAGGGGCTCCTTGTGATTGCACAGATAACAGAGCTGTCTGTCTGCCCAAATATATTACTCATTCTTCCCCACCCCACCTCCTCAGCTGTCACCCAACCATTCTGCCTACACCACCAGTCAGCTGAGTAGCCTGGCCATATTCTCCTTTGGCCATGTCTGAACAAAGAGTGTTTCCCAGACACCAGGCTGTGCTTTTTCTTCAGGAGAGAGCCCAGTCTGCTCAGGAGCACCTAAGAAAGAGAAGAGAGAGCATGGAGCACTCGAGTCTGATCCAAAGACTAATGGAGTTCAGAGACATTCGGAAGGAGTTACTCTCCATCCAGATGTTTTAAACCACCAAAGAGTATTCTGTGGGTTCCTTTGGGCTTCCCTGAGAGAATTCCAGGACATCTGAGTTACAGGTGGAGATCAGTGGTTGAATGAGGCAAAAGCTGATAAACATTGATTAAGCGTTGACTTTGTGCAGTGACGTATCTGTGTGATTAGGTCTGTAACTCATAGGTTTCTAGGATTTAGAACTAAAAGAGACCATGCAAATCATGTCCAATCCATTTTATAGATTAGTGAACACAATCCCAAAAGAGAGGAAGTGACTTACCCAATATCCCCAAAGTAATAATAATAACAACATTTATAAAGATTTGCAAAGTGCTTTACATATCTCATTTGATACAGCAACCCAACTCTGTGAAGTAAGTGCTGTGACTGTCCCCATTTTATACATGAGAAGGCTGAGGCTGAGAGATTAAGTAACTTGCCCAGGACCATTCCGAACAAGAAGGTGTCAGAGGTGGGACTTGAACTAATTAATTGAACCGCTTCCTGACTCCAAGCCCAGGGTTCTATCCACTATGCTTTTAAACCTAGGATTTCTGGCTGTCATTTTATTCTCTTTCCTAAATCTCAGTGTTATCCATCACTCTTTGAAGGAGATGAGATTACAGATTGCCTCTTCCTATAATGCCCCCATACACATATACATACATATAACTATATATACACATATGTATATATCTTTATATATACATACAAATACATATATATACATGTACAAATACATATATGTATATATTCGTGTACCTGTATACATATAAATACACACATGGAAATACCTATATACACATACATGTGCACCCCTATACACAATACATACATATAAATATATGCCTACATATATCTATATATACACATATCCACATATACATGCATACATGTGTGCATACACATATCTGAATATATGCACATGTACATATATAAATGTGTGTACCTATATATTTACATATATATGTACATATATATACCTATATACATATATAGGTACACATACCTATATATAAACATATCTAAATGCATGTATACACACACCTATATATACATATACACACATCGATATACATAAACACATATACATATGTATACCTACATAAATACATATTATACCTATATAGAGATACATGCAGATACACACATATATACCAATAATGCATATATATACGAATATGTGTACATATAAACATGCAGATAAACATTCCTATAAATACACGCATAATACACACATACAATTAAATATATATATATCCCTATATACACTTGCATATATAATCTACATCTGTACACACATATATGTATACCTATGACCATCCAAGGAAGTAAACCCAGAACTGGTCTAAGGAGAAGGAGGAGAAAATTGTCTCCAACGCTGATATTTAGTCTATCTCATTTATCTTTCCCCTCCCTCCAAAGTACAAAGGAAAATGCCAGGGGGCTCTGCCACTCCTTAGTTTGAGAGGAAACCTTTGACAAGAGTGGGGGCAGAATACAACGACTTAGAGAACCATTTCTAACGTAAGAGGGCAAAACTATGCAGTTTCAGCAGGGTGGTGTGGTGAATTAAGAAAGAAAAGCGCAGCCTCTTCCAAACGTCCCTTGGTCTTCGCAGAGCACAGCGAGGCTCCCTCTCCCACCCCCAGCCCACCGCCAAGTCTGAAAGCCGGAGTCTGATTGGTTCTCCTTTGAAAGAAACAAGGCCCCGGCTGTAGAGAAGTGCGGAGCTCTCCAAGTGCTCCAGCACTCGAGGAAGGCGCAGTAACGCCCCCTCTTTCAGGCACAGAGGCCCCACTTTGGTTTAGGGTGCCTGTCTCAGGCCTCAAGGCGCCCCAGCCTACTCTGTTTGGCCCAGGAGGCTCCGCCAGCTTTTGCCAGTGAGGCCCTTGCCAATGAACTTCCGTAAACCCTCCCGGCCCCGAGGACACTGCCTGGATTGTGTGCCCCCCGGCCGGCGGCCCGGAGCTAGAGCCACAGCTGAGAGGAGAAGCGCCCAGCTGTTATTGGAGACAAGCAGTCGGCTTTCTTCGCGGATGAAAAGGGAACCTGTGTGCCCTAAGAAAGGGGAGGGGGGCCGAAGGGAAAGCTCAGACCAGTGACTGTAAACAACCCACCTCCTGACACCCCAGTGACAGCCTCAGGCCTGGCTTAGGTGGGTGCAGGCAGGTGGCCAGCCAGATACTCAACATAGAATAGTAGAGGCTACTTGGCTCCCTCTGGCCTTGGGAAATATTTCAGAGTGTGGCCCATTGCAAAGAGTGCTGGACAGGGAATCAAGAGATCTGGATTCTCATCCTAGCATTGCCACAAATTCCCTTTGAAGCCTTGGGCAAGTCATTTCAATCCTGGGGGCCCAGTCTCCTCATCTATGAAAGAGAAATTTGAATTAGACTATATCCAAGGCCGGATGATTTCCCTGTAAGGATAAACTCCAAAGAAAAATGGAGAAGTGCCTAGAAAAAAATCCTAGGATTAATTAAAAAAAAAAAAAACCTGGCCTTTATTAGTCTCTTTTGCTCAGGCTAGCCTTGAATCATTCTTAGATCTCCTCCACAACTTTAGCAAATAGGGCCTGATCCTCTTCCTTTGTACACTGGAAGGAAGAATCAGGAGCCAAAATGATCTTGAAAGTCGCAAATAATGGGCCAAATTTACTAAATGAAATTTAGTTAAGATAATATAGTCCCCTACTCTTGAATTAAAAAAATTAACATCAGAAGCACACAATGGAAGGAACATGACTAGAAAACAATTCAGGGGGGGAAAAATCTGAGGGTTTTAGTGACTGCAACCTCATTATATAGGTCAATGGCATGATAAAATTACCAAAAAAACTAAGGTAATTTTGATTTATTTGAAGATGATATCCACATTTGATGATTGATATTTGAAGATGATTGATATTTGAAGATGCTATGATGCCCACAAAGAGGAAGATGATCACCTACCCTTTTCTTCAATGGTCAGACATGACACAAGCACTATATTAAGATCTTTGTGGCTTATTTGTTTCACAACTTTGACTGATTGACATGAGTTCAGAGAAAGTCAACTAGGATGATGAGACAACATCAATTGTACACCATGCCTTATGAGGCTTGTTTGAAAGAACTGATGTCAGTAATGGGAGATTAGTGAAGAGATGAAATGATACATACAACCCTTTTGGAAAGCAATATGGAATTAGGCAAATAAAGTAACTAAATGTCCATTCACTTTGAACCAGAGACTCCATTGTTCACTTTACGCCCCAAAGAAGCCATGGATAAGAAGAAAGTCCCCATACACTCCAAAATATTTATAGCAGCATTTTTTTGTAATAGCTAAGAATTGGAGGGGGAAAAGTAGATTCAATCATTTGGGGAATGATTACATAAATTTCGGTACATGAATGTAATGGAATACTATGTGCAGAATACAGAGAAACATAGAAAGATTTATATGAATTGATAAAGAGTGAAGTAAGCAATCAGAAAAACAACATACATGATGACCACAGCAATGTAAATGGAAAGAATAATACACCAAAAAATCAAAAGTAAATGTAACAAAAAAATTATAAAATCAAACAGGACTTGAATCTACATTTATATGTGAGAAGAACCCTTTTGTGGAGATGGGTATTAAATATTTCATGTTTTCAAACTTTTTTAATGTATTGATCAGTTGTGCTAACTTTTTTTTCCTCTCAAAAATATTATTCATCATATAGGATGATTTTCTGGGAGGGAGAAGAAAAGGGATGTTTAGGCTAACTGGTGATATGAGAAACAGAAAATGTGGATTAAAAGTTATTTTTTAAAAAGAAAGAATAATAACTGACCGTAGGCACTTCCTAATTATGTGACCTTGGGCAAGTCACTTAACCCCCATTTCCTAGCCCTTGCTGCTCTTCTGTCTTGGAACCAGTATACAGTATTGATTCTAAGATGGTAAGGGTTTAAAGAAAACAAAAAGGGAAATTATATGGCACAGCAGATAGAGTACCAGACCTACAGATGGAAGGTCCTTGATCCAAACCTGGCCTCAGTCACTTCCTGTCTGTATGACCGTGGGCAAGTCACTTAATCCCCATTGCCTACCCTTTATCACTCTTCTGCCTTGGAATTAATACTTAATATCCATTCTAAGACAGAAGGTAAGAGTTGTTTTTTTTAAAGAAAAAAAGAACTTTGGTTGAAATTATTTAAGGAAGAAAGGTAAGTGTCTTCTAGTATTTCTGAATAGTTGTCATGTGGGAGAGGGATTAGACTGTTCTGCTTGGTGCTAGAAGATAGAATTTAGAGCAATGATTGGGAGTTGCAGAGAGGCTAATTTAGGCGGGATGTCAGCAGTGGAATGGGCTGCCTCTGGAAACAGTATGTCCCCAATCACTGAGGATCTTCAGGAGGATGCTGAATTGCCTAGTTGTCAAGATAGAGGAGTTGTCATTATAGAGGAAATGTCTGCCCAGGCAAGCATTAAGCTCTGGGGGACTTTCTAATGCTCAGATTCAATGATTCTGAACTGGTCATAGGCACAAACATTTTTTTAGAACTTGGAGGTTTGCAAAGTACTTTGCATGCATTCTCTCTCATTTGATCCTCAGAGCAATTCTAGGATGAATATGTAACTATTATCCTTGTTTTGCAATAAGGAACTCACAACAAGTTAAGTGACTTAGCCAGAGTTATATTCAATTACTAGAGATCCAAGGTAGGATTTGAACCCAAGTCTTCTTGACTTCAAGCCCAGAATTTTATCTATGACAACAGGTACCTCTGTTTTAGAGAGGAAACTGAGGCACAGGAAAGGCAAGTGCCTTACCAAGGATCCCATGTCAGGTTTGTAGCAAAGCAAAGATTAAGACTTTAATGTCCTAATTCCTGCCTCTCCTCGACAGTGACTCTTATTTACTGAGCGCCTATTAAGAAGGGCACTTAATAAGTACTCATAGAACTGAATTGACTGGAAATGTACAGAAATGAAACATAATCACGTTACTGGCACGATGGCTATAGGACAGATGGCATCCTAGCTTCTTAATAAGGAACTTCTGCAACACTCTCCTATGGCCCTAACCATCATTTAAACATAGCAATCTAACACATTGTGGTGCTCTGTCCATAATAGGAGCACACAACCAATCAAGCACCCAGAAATATAGAGACTTGGCCATGTTTTAGGAACGAAATAGAAGTCATTAGCTCCCATTTTAATTTAACAAGTCTAATTTTATAAATAAGAGTGAATTTTCCCAGGCTATTATTTCTAATTATGCATTTACATCAAGTCATATTATGCAGTTGATGAAATGCTAATACTGAAGGCAATTTTCTGCCGACATGTAGTGCAGAGAAAAGCTTTCTCCCCCTTTTAAGTCAATATCACCCAAAATGATTAGCCAGCCACTCACCAAACATGGTGCTGTGCTTGTAAGTGGGTGAGTGCTAACTCAGTGGCTATGTTTATACTATACTTACTCAACCAGTCAACTCAGAGAGAGGGGGAAAAAAAAACCTTCATATAGGGGGGAGACAGACAGACAGAAAGGAAGGAAGGAAGGAAGGAAGGAAGGAAGGAAGGAAGGAAGGAAGGAAGGAAGGAAGGAAGGAAGGAAGGAAGGAAGGAAGGAAGGAAAAAGGAAACCTAAAACAGGACCTTGGGTGGGGGTGGAATTCCCTTTCTTGCAGATTCATTAGGCTATGTCTGAACCTTCAGGGCTGATAGACTTTCTGTAAGCAATGGGTCTGCAAGTTTGGGTTCATTTTAAGAACTAAGGTCAATGCAAGCTATAGGATTAAGAAGTAATAGTTAATGCATACACAATACTATGAGATTTTCAAAGTACTTTACACACACATAAAAGTGTATATAACCTCTTCATATATATGGAGAGAGTCTCATTTGATCCTCACAATAACTGGTGCTATTATTTTCCCCATTTAACAGGAGAGGAAATGGAAGCTACATGTGATTAAGGGACTTGTTCAGAGCCACAGAGCTAATAAGTGGCAGGCAGGATTCAAACTGGAGTTTCCCTGACTCCAAGTCCAGCACTCTACCCATTACCCCCAAGCTTGCCAACCTCCATTTTAGAGTTGAGAAAACTAAGCCTCTAAGAGATATCTTTTATCCATGATCATATGGCTAGAAAAAGTCTGAAGAAAAGTTGGAGCCCAGTTCTCCTGACTCTGAGTGTGGCATGCTAGCCACTATCCCATAATTACTCTCATCACCTAATCTAACCCCTCATTTTAGAGAAAATATTTTTGTGAGGCTGCCTCAAAGAGGCCGGAGTCACAGGTCACAATTACCAGTTGCTCAGCATTGACTGAAAGGCTCTAATCTCAGATGCCATTCACTTGGGGCTAATGGTTAAAAAGTTATATATATATAAGTTAAAAAGTTATAAAAGCTACATCCTACCATCCTAATTTTTTTAAACCCTTACCTTCCATCTTAGAGTCAATACTGTGTATTGGCTCCAAGGCAGAAGAGTGGTTAGGGCTAGGTAATTAATGGGAGTTAAGTGACTTGCCCAGGGTCACACAGCTGGGAAGTGCCTGAGGCCAGGTTTGAACCTGGACCTCCCATCTCTAGGCCTGGCTCTCAAATCTGGCTCTCAAATCCACTAAACCACCTACAACCTTCTCCCTCCACATCTTAACCTTTCTCTCCAACAATTCTCCATACATGAAACTTCTGCTTCAGTCAGGTTAGCCTTCTCATTATACCCTGAAAATGCCCACCTCTGCAATTTAGCCTCACATTGTTCCACCTACCTAGATTTCCATATTCCCTCCCCTTTGCTTGACAAAATGTTGCTCATCCTTCAAGGGTAGCTTAAGTTTCACCTCTTCCGTGAAGCCTCAACTTACAGTGATTTTTCCTTCCTCTGACCTTCCATACTAAATACTATCTGTATCACTAGTGCATTTGGCACTCATGATATTCCTGATATTACTATTTAACTTGGGGGGGGGGGGCACAGTGAGTTTGTCTACAAGGCCCTCACAGTAGAGTTAGAAACATAGAGCCTAATGGGATCAAGTTTTAAAGTAGGAAGACACCTCAGAGTCCAATTAGTGCAACTCCTTCAATTTGCAAATGAAGAAACTGGGATCTAATGAGATTAAGTGATTTTCTAAGGTCACATGGGTAGTAAACTACAAAGATAGCATTTGAACTCGGGTCCTCTGATTCCAAAAGCCTCACTTTCCCCTGTCCCAGGCTCCCTCTGTTTTCCTACTGTGTAAGCCCAAGGCTGGGCACAGAGGAAAATGCTTAATAAATATTTATTGAATGAACTGAAACCTTGGCAAATGAGATAAGCTTTTATGGCATTTCTTCCTCAGCAAAGAGGTCCCATCTGTTCCCTTATCATTACCGATTAGCCCCTGATTAGGCCAGTGGGTCACTTTCCATTCTTTAGCTATGATACACATCAGTTCTTTGTGGTTCCCAGTGACCCATAATAGTAGAAAGGACAGTTCAATTGCTATCCATGGGTGTGAGCCAGAGTCCAAATAGCTACTATTTCTGGGAACTCCAAACATACCCACAGAAGAGGAGTCATCTTCCTGTCAGTCACCTGAAAACATTCACTCCAAGATTTGGGGGGGGGCAGGTGGAGGGGGGTAACTGGACAGAAACAATTTAAATGACCAGCTTCAGGACAATAGAAAGTGATTCCTTTGGTCTTGCTGGTTGTCTCAAGGAGATGAAGACCATGTGAGAAAGGAGGGGTCAATAGGAGATGAGGAGAGAGGAAAAGGTTATGGATTCAGACTTCTAATCATTTCAAATCCCAAAGCAGGATTCATAGTCCAGTCTCATCTTCAACCAAACCTGACAGCTCAAAGAAGCATGGCACTCTTTTTTCTCCCCTTTTTGTAAATATATTTTATTTCATCAATAACATATAATAATAAGTTTTCTGAAATTTTTTGGTCCAAATTGTCTCCCTCCCCCTTTCCAGGGATGGTAGGCAATTTGATCTGGCTTATACATGTATTCTCATGCAAAACATTATTTTCATATTGTTTATTTTGTAAGAGGATGTTCATATAAAACAAAAACCTCAAAATAAAAAAAAACAAACTAAAGTGGAAAATGGCATGCTTTGATCTGCATTCCAACTCCAACAGTTCTTTCACTGGAGGTGGATAACATTCTTTGACATAAGTCCCTCAGAATTATCCTGGACCATTGTATTGCTGAGAACAGCTAAGTCTTTCACGGCTGCTCATTCCACAATATTGGTATTATGCACTGTGTTCTCCTGGTTCTATTTATTTCATTTTGCATCAGTTCATATAGGCTTTTCTGGCTCTTTCTGAAATCACCCTGTTCATCATCTCTTACAGTAAAATAGTATTCTATCACCATCCTATTCCACCATTTATTCAGCCATTCCCAATTGATGGAATCTCCTTAATTTCCAATTCTTTGCCACTACAAAAAGAGCTGCTCTAAATATTCTCCTATAAGTAGGTCATTACACACACACACACACACACACACACACACACACACACACACACACACACACTTTTTTAATTCTCCTTGGGATAAGTAGTGGTATTACTGGATCAAAGGATATGCATTGCTTTTTAGCCCTTTGGGCATAGTTCCATATTGCCCTCCAGAATGGTTGGATCAGTTCATAACTCCACCAACAATGCATTAGTGTTCCAATTTTGTCACATTCTCTCCAACATTTATCACTTTCCTTTATTGTCATATTATAGCTAGCATCAAGATAACCATTTCAATAGAATTGTCTCCTAGGGAATGTCCTAGCTTATACAGACCCAAGCACAAACTACAGTCATCTCTGAGTCTTACCCAAAGGATTTAAAGGTTTCACTGGGTCTTTTCTTAGTTAAAACTGTAAACACTTAGGATCATAGATTCTAGAGTTATAAACAGGGTGTGCTGGAATTAAGTCATGCCAGCACATAAGAGCTGATTGTTAACTTTTCAGTGGGAGCTTTTAAAATTCAGGAATTAGCAAATACTACAAATCAGAGCTTAATGTAACATTTTATTGATTATTTAGACTTAAGAAAGTGATGGAAAAATATCAAATTTAAAAGTGTGTCATGTATATATATTTCCCCCAGAGAGCTGGTTGTTAAACATTTACTAGCAAATCTCTGGTCCTATAAGAGACCCTAGGGATTATCTAGTCCATCCTCCTCATTTTAAAAATAAAGAAACTCACGAAGGATATAGTGACTAGCAGAGACAGGGGGTGTCTGAATCCAAATCAAATATTTTTGCTCCAGCACTTAGCACAGGACTTGGCACTGTTTAATAAACATTTGTTAATTGATTGATTAATTGTGCACCACATTATTCAAATTCAATTTCCCATTTTTTACCCCTGAATCACATTTCCCTTGCTGGCTTCCTTCAAACTTTTCAGCTTGTGTGAATGAAGAGAAGAGAAAAAAAAAGACTATTGTAAGGAGGAGGAGAGGGATGTGATTCCCATCTCACCAGCCCTATATAGCATCCACTTTAACTTTAATTCTCTATGGGGCTTTTCTGAATGTTTCAATATTCTTCTGAAATCCACATTTCAGTTCCTGACTCCAATAAAAGTCAATCTTAACTTCACTGACCACCGAATGGAGCAGGCTTTGGTGCCATGGATTAAAAACCGCACTTGGAGTAAAAGAGCTAAATAATCACTGATACACCATTATTGATTAATTAATTCATTAATTCCTCCTAGACAAAAAAACATATAAGTAACTGGGCACCACTTTGGACTGACCAATCCTTTTTCCTATATGCATTATTCATTGATAACTCAGGCCCCAAAAAGATGGAGTCAAAGTGCTAAGTCACTGGACCCTAGAATATGGAGTTCAGTAACCTAGAGATGAGGATCCAAGATGAACAGTGCTGGTCAAAGCTGGACCAAAATTCATCTGTCACCACCATTATCTCTGAGCCATGTAATTGGTTCCTGGGGTGAAAAGCTTCAAAACAGAACTTCTTGCCAATTTCAAGACTCGCTTCCCTCTTCCCTCGTTAGGATTTTTGTTTGTTTGCTTTTGAATCTTCCTTCCAAAGCATTTGAGAAACAACCATTCGTAAATAATCTTTCCAGTATTCATGGTTAGAAGTATAATTGCACCCAAGAGGTTGTTTAGGTCTGACAATAGCAGAAGAGAAAGGGCTAAAGGCCAAAGGATTTTATGATGGATTTGATGTGTCTTCTAAAAAACATCTTTCGAGTTGCCTTGCAGATAGTCACATGTCAGTGTGGCCACAGCCAGCAATCTTTTCTGATGATTAAGTGGAAAGTGTGGCTGATGCTTTTTCTATGTTAGTGGCTAGCACCACTAATATTGCTCAGTTGTCAATTTTTCCAAAGAATAAATCTGACCATGTCACTCTCACTCAAGAATTTTAATAGCTCCCTATTGCCTCCAAAATAAAATATAAACTCTTCTGCCTAGCTCATTAAAACCCTTCACAATCAGACTCTAGGTGACTTTTCCAGGCTTCTTGGATAGTACATGCTTTCACATACCCTACATTCTATGATTCTAGCAAGTAGGCTATGCTCTAGTCTACTTGCTCTTACCTTCCCAAAACATTCCTTTTCCTGTCTCTATACCTTTAAAAAAACTATTTCCTGGAACTAAATTCCATACCCTCTCCTCATCTCCGCCCCTTAAACTCCAGATCCTTTAAAGCTAATCCTGCATCATCTCCTATTAGAAACCATTCTTCATCCTTCTGGTTGGCTGTGATTCTTTCTTCCTACTCAGGTTAATAAGTATGCATCCTTTTCTGTTTCCATGCATAATCCATACCAATCTGGTGCCCTAACCTATGCCCAGGCTATGCCTTCTTAACTCTTGAATTATTTTTATTATCCCCTGGGCCAAAGATGAGTTAGAGAAATTGAG
Source organism: Monodelphis domestica (assembly GCF_027887165.1). Lineage (NCBI taxonomy): Eukaryota > Metazoa > Chordata > Mammalia > Didelphimorphia > Didelphidae > Monodelphis > Monodelphis domestica. The sequence goes on along the minus strand of NC_077227.1, from coordinate 439,534,693 downwards.
TAATAATGTGGTTTGTCACCTTTGCCCCTCTCATAAAGATCTGTTGATTGCCATTTTTCACCTTCCTAGGAGTCTGAGGGCATAAATTATTGCAGCATGTGGGCAGGGAGCCATGCAAAAGGACAAGGATGGAATGAGAGCTTCATGTGAGAAAACTAATATGGAGGACCTCCTTTCTTTCCTTGGCTCTTGGGAAAGATTTCCTGCTGGATATGTCAGGCATCTGGAATAGAGAGGCACCACAACTGATTGAGACTTCCAAAAGGCCATGCTCTAATAGTGGCCACTGAATGCCACCTACTGTTGAGCCCTGAAGCTCTGTCTTCATTTGTTTAGAAGGTAGAGCATACTAATCAATGATGTCTAAATCCATAGGGCCAAGAGAACTAGAGGGTAGGATTCTAGTATGGTAGAGATGGGTCTGGAGCTGCTAGAACTAGAGGGCCTCAGAAATCATATATGGTGACTAAATAAACCAACCCTTTCCTAGAGTGATTCCCAGAGTGATGATAGATTTAAAATGCAAAAACAAACATACATCTTTGGGCATGACCAAAATTGGAATTTGTTTTGATAGATTATACATATTTGTTATGAGGGCTTAATGATTTTTAATTGCCTATGTGTGGAGGCAGTGGGAAAGAGAGATAAATATAGGAGGAAGGAAGGAAGGAAGGAAGGAAGGAAGGAAGGAAGGAAGGAAGGAAGGAAGGAAGGAAGGAAGGAAGGAAGGAAGGAAGGAAGGAAGGAAGGGAGGGAGGGAGGAAGGAAGAAATCCCTCTATGATGCTAAAGAGAGGAGGGGGAAGAAGAAGGAAAAGGAGGAAGAGGAGGAAGAAAAAGGAAGAAATAATATTCATAACATTCAATATTTTACAAAGTGCTTTATATATCTCATTTGATCCTCATAACAACCCTATGAGATAATTACTATTATTACACTCATTTTATAGATGGAGACATTGAGACAGAGAAAGATTCCAGATGCACATCTCTTCTGCCATATTCCCTTAACACAAGGGTTTTAGTTTCAGGACAGGACTGCAGATGAGAATGACTGGTATGGATGCTGGTGTGCCAATCACAAGCTATGATTAATCTTCACATCCCTAAGTCTCAAGCCTCAGGCCCTCACTCCCTTTAATTTGTAACCACCCACGTTCACTCATGTGATTTCTCTTTACTATCCTCTCTTTCATTTCTCTCCAACAGAATTTCCCATTCCCTGCCTTAGCTATCAGAGAGGAAAGCACATAATAAACCAGTGGAAAGAAATGGACATGGAGGCAGTGGGGTTGTAGAAAGAGCCCTGAGTTTTAGTCTCACTTCTCCCACTAACTCACTGTTTATCTATGGGTAAATCTCTTCGATTTAATTCTGTTCAGGTAAGCTCAATTGATTAAATATTAAATAAACCCTTACTTTGTTCAGGATGCTGGGATAAGCACTGGAGGAAATTTGAAGTTAAATAAGATACTGTCTCTCACTTTAAGGAGCTTATTAACATGGAAGTGTCCACGGAGCATTTTTATGGCAGTTATGTGGTGCAGTGGTCAGAACACTGGAGCTGGAGTCAGGAAGACCTGAGTTCAAATATGACCCCAGACACTATCTGTGTGAACCTAAATAAGTCACTTAAACCTCTGTTTACCTCAGTGTCCTCAAATGCAAAATGGGGATAACACATTTATCTTCTAGTGTTGTTGTGAGAATCAATGAAATAGCTATAAAGCACTTAGCACAATACCTAGTACATAATAGGGACTTAATAGATGCTTGTCTCCTTCCTTCCCTCTCTGAATCGGAGTTTCCTCCTTGGTAAAATGAAGGACTTGGATGAGATGCAGAAATATAGTATGTTGGAAAGAGCACTGGCTCTGAAATCAGAGGCCTTGGGTTCAAATCTTACATCAGATATTGCTTATGTGACTTTGGGACTAAGCCACTTAACCTCTCTGGACCTCAACTACATAATTTTTTAAATGAAAGAGTTAGACTAGATGACATTTGAGGCCCCTTCTAGGTCTATAATCCTAAAATATTCTTCAAGCTTCAAGAGTTTATGATTCTTTGGGATATCCAAACTAACATGTAAATGATAGTTGACAGTTTACGGAGTTGCCCTTTCTAGGGACAATTTATTTTGAAAATGATTTCTCAATTTCCCTAATGAAATTCATTTTGAATGGACAATTTTAAGGTTCCACTAGAGAGGATGGGCGAGGGGGAGACATTTGGGGGCATGAAGATCTACCCTGGTACCATCAAATTCCACAATGAAAAGAAGCTCCCTATAAGTAAGTAGACCAGGCAAAATGTCTATGGATTGATTGGCCTTTAACTACCTTATTGATGGCTAGCTTAAAATACAGCCATCAATTCAGCTCAACTCCAAGTGACTCTGGAAATGGAAATGAAATAAATTCATTAGCAATGGAGAAGAACTGAAATCTCCTATTCCTCTCCCATCGTAGGCATGCCCTTGCTTTTTGAGATTGAGCAGTTCTGAAGAGCATTAGACTCTTGTGATGGTAACCAAAAAAACAACAACAAAAAACCCAACAACTCTCTGATATTCAACCTCAAAAGAAAGTATTGCATAAAGGAAAACATGCAATTAGGAATAGAAGACCTCAAAAAATGGCAAGTGTTATGAAGAGCATCTCCTGTTTCCTGTTCTCTTTCAACTTGGCTGGCTACAATAGAACCAGCTAGCTGTAACAGCAGCTAAGTGGGTGCTCATTTTCTATCTGTAAATACAGGAATGGTAGAAAAGGGGTGAGGGCAATGGGAGGAGTCAGAGCCCTGGGGCTAGGCTGGAAGTTAAACTTCCTCTGGGAAAACACAACTGTATTTACCACCACACAACCAGCAGATAAGTAAGAGGGGAAGAGGAGAAGGTTCAGCTGGTTTATAGACATTCAACATTTGTTGAATTAATGAATGGCAAGGAAATTACAAATCATAGGGTTTAGGGCTGGGAGGCACCATAGATATCATCTAGTTTAATACTCTCATTTTCATAGAAGATGAAATAGAGACCAGGATAGATTAAATGACTTACCTAAGGTCACACAAGTAATAAACTAGCATCCAAACTCCAGTCTTCTGACATTAAATGCAGTGCACTTTCTAACACCTGCTGCCTCCCCTCCTTGCATTTACATGGGTCCATACACTAAATCCCAGCATGCTCTTGGGAACAAGGTCCTTGCCTTCTCTAGGTCTGTTTTTCCAGGATTATAGTCTAGCTGGCATCTACAGGTCCATCCAGCTCTAATATTTTATGGACCCAGAGTAAGATGCAAGGTAGCCTTCCTGCAGCTTCATTAAATAACACTGGGTAAAGTATCGGTTCCTGGCATCTGAGGAAATAAAAATGCTATTGTTCTCATCCTCACTGTCACCCTTGCCCTCAAACTGTCTCTCCAGGCAAAGAATTAAGATGAGAAAGCTGAATGGAATCTAAGCAAGGAAAAACAAAAAAATGATTTTTACAAATAGTAAGTGGAAATGATGGTAAAAATACACTGTATTTGTGAAACACTTTTAGAGAAGCTCAGAGCTTTTTATAGAGATTATTGAACTAATCCTCATCCCTACACCCACATCCATCTCCTCCATAGGGAATCAGGAGCTGGGGAATGGCTTACTCTACTCATTCTCCAGATCAGGAAATGGAAATCCAGAGAGGTTATAGACCCCTACAAGTTCACACAGCAATGCCCTGACAGCCTGGAGCAGACAGGGGTCCATTAGGCCACATTTTGCCCTATGTGAAATGGGAGAAAGCCATGTGGCAGGGATAGCATGCAATAGCTCTGCCAGAAAGAAAAGAATGACATTTTGCTAACGTTTCCATGAAAAATTAATTTGGGTCTGAAGCATTGAAGACATTTTGCAAATAAATCTAGGATGGTTTGGAGTAGGCGATTCCCTGAGTTTTAACCCCATGGCACCAAAAACCAGCCAATCAGTCACTTCTGGAAACAACATTAGCATCTCCATCTGAAATCCCAGGACCACTATAGGCCAATCCTGCCCAATTCTCACCCCAGGGGAAGGGGAAAGTAATCACTCTCTAGGAAAGCAAAGTAGACCCCATGAACTCACAGCATTCCTGACCTTTCACAAACTTCTTATGGGAATACAAATATTCTGTCACTTTGGATTGGGCTTGATTGGAATCAAAATCCCATGGGAGGGTAAGGAAGAGTGAAAGGCAATAAAACCTTCTGAATTGATATTAAACCACTGACATTTTAAAAACTGAACAGGCTGGCAGTTGCCAGTCTATTGTCAGGAACTACACTCAAGCAGAAACTCCACAGTGAAGGTCACAGTGTTGGGAGCAAAGGAAAACATATTCAGCCTTTGAAAACATTTTCAGCCTTCGCCATGACTATTATTGACTTGGCTGCAAACCTGGGGGAAGTGGAATGAGAAAAACCCTGGCCTTGGAAGTACAGGCCTGGGTTTGAATCTTCCCCTACCCTAACTCTTAACTACTGGTTTTGATGTGGGTCAAATTAAACCTTTGCTCTCTGAGTCTTGGTTATGCGGGGAGACTGCAAGGTTTTGTGTTCACCTTAAAACAACATGGAAGTCTAGTGGGGTTTTTGTTGTTAGTGTATATGCCAAACAAAGACAGAAACATGGACCAGGATGAGAGGGAACAATGATTTTAATCAACATGGTCTAAATGGTCACTGTGTCCATCTCTAACATTTTATGGGTCTAAAATGAGATGTAAGCATGCCTTTCTGAGATTTCATTAAATAGCATTGGTAAGATATTGGTTCCTGGAATCGAATACATTGACTTCTCAGTATTTGTTTTTTTTCTTAATTCTTTTTATATACCAATTGGAGGATTTAGGGAAGTGAGTTCTCTATATATGTCTCTATATAAGTCCTACAGGGAAAGAGGAGTGCAATCTCTGAAATGGGTTTGGAGAATATAGGATTTTTATCAGGAATACAACAAGTTAAAAACAACACAAAACATAGTAAAAAAAAAAAAGACACAATCTTAGTGTAGGGACATTTTGACTGGCTTTTGTTGTCTGACCTTAGCTAGGTGTGGTGATTTATAGCCTCCACTATTCACTAAAAAAGCTGTCAATCTGCCTTTGTCACAGAGAGTCTTATCTGGACACTTCACAATAGCAGATAGGAACTGAGAACCCATCAGAAGACCCAGAAGAGCTCAAGCCAAAAGGCAGAATTAGAATGAAATTTAACTTCTACAAGGAAAGCAAAGTTGACCAGAAGAGACACTGACATCCATCAAAAAGGGGAGACCCAATACCTAGTCCAGAGACAATGTACCTAGTAGAGAAGAGGCAAAAAGAAACAAGGAGACAGCAGAGGATATTAAAAGGATATCTAAAGTTTGGGAAGTATGCAGTGTACCATCCATATATGTGCCCTAACTACACAGCATCTTTGAGTATGTCCCTTCCCGGTATATCCCCTGACCACATAGTTTTCCTGTGTTTGTGCCCTTCATTCATATACCAAGTTCATGTGTGTTCTCTCTCCCTAAAGAAAAGATTCATATATATGTACATATATATACATGTATATATACCCTCTCATCATTGGAGGCATATGCCCTCCATGGGGGAATATAGCCCATGTTTAAATAAGAAGGGGGATGCTTTCTTGACACTTAATTTGCTATATTTTATTTAAACATCTTTTGTTTTGAACTACTGTGTCCTCATTTACTGGTAAAAATAATACATAAATGGGAAATCATAAACTATAGTTCCATATTGGATCCTGGGAAAATATTGCCAACATTACTCATTTCACATAATTATTTGGAGACAAGTGCTTCATAAACCTTAAAAATCTTTCTCAATTCCTCCTGGAATTGAGGGCACCAGAGAAACATTTTAGCTGTCCACTTATGATCCTTTGCCCCACCAAGTGATCAGCCCATCTTCTCTTCCTGTCCTACATTTCTTTGATGACATCTTTCACCCCAGTTTTTCTTTGAAGTTCCTGACCAGTTATATTTTACAACCTGCCCATGCCTACCATGTGCTTCTCCATTGTCATCTATGTGCTATCCATTTTTAATTCTTTGGAGGCTATTTTATTCCATGTCTCATTGCCATTCAGAATTATTGGTACAAATGTTGGCATTAGAAAGGGGCATCTTTCTGGGAAAAGCCTGGGATGTCAGAGATTCTCCCAAAAGCAATCCAGATCACTCTCCTCCTATTAAATTCTAGATTCATTCATTTTCCATTTGTATTGACTGTTCCAGATTTGAATACTTATGGATCAATTCTATAACATGCCATAAGTTGGGCAAAAGGCATTCTTCAACCATTTGGTCTCTTCCATGTGTATGATCAGGTCAGATTCTTTGGAGTGCTTAAAGATATCATCTGGGAGGCTCTCCAATATTCCAGAGTTTGATGCATTCAGGATGATGATCAGCATCTGGACCTCACCATCCACAAAGAATTTCTTTTTGTGATGGTCTCTGCATTGAATGACCTCCATCATAGTGGTACTTTGACATATGTATATCTCTCTTTTTTATGCCTCACATGATGTTTGTGATCAAAGTACCATTGAACACTATCAGTGATTTTAAGGTATGAATGGGTATTATATGTTTCTGGTTGCTGAGGAGTTTTTGGTCACCTCCTTTGGGAAATAATAAAATCTGAGATTTTTAAATATTCTCCTCCTTCTCAATTGGAACTCTTGCTCCCATAGTGGGGCCATATAGATTAAAGAGAGCATATTGCATCTAGCTGGACCAAGACATTCAACTCCACCATTCTCCTGCCATGCTACCATATGGAGTACCCTTTCTCCCTTCCACCACTTCCTCTGAGAATAGAAATTAAATAAGTAATACCATTGCTTCTGGATAGGGAGTGAAAATCAATTGCCCTATACTTCCTCTCTCTATTTCTGTAATTTCACCTTTCTCTGGCCACCACTCCTTGCTAAGTATTGTTTTCTCCTAACTTGAGGTCAGAAACTCTTTTTTTAAAAATTTGTATCCCCAGAACTTAGCACAAGTGCCTGACTGTGAATTATAAAGTGAATAAAAAAAACGCTCTTTCATTCATTTATTGATTCATTACTAGTTATAAAAGGAACCTAGTTCACTTACTGTCCTTGAAGAAAAGCACATTCATGTTTGGAAGAAGAACATTGGTAGTTTTTGTTCTAACTATGGACACTCTTAGTTAAACCTGGAACCCAGAACCCCTGAGAAATGCCTGGAAAGACACTAAAGGGTATCTTCTTAACAGTAACCAGAAGTGGAAAGAATCTATTGACCCTTTCCTTGAGAAAATGAAAGTATACTTGGACCTGAGCCCATGGCCTCTCTAGCCTATGGACTAGACTTGTGAGGAATAGCCCAGCCAATTCCAATTCAGAAACTATTAAAAGGCTTCATTATTGATTTCTAGGCCTAAGTACCATAAAATAACAGAGCCTCCAAACTGAAAGAGGCCTCAGAGAATAACCTATCCAAATCCTATCAGAAAAAGAGTTCCCTCTAAAGCCTCCTTTACAAGGTTCCTCTAGCCTCTATTTGAAAAATCTTCAGAGATGGAGAATCACCACACAAGGAAGCCTGTTCTATTATTGTACAACTATTACAGGGGATTTTAATTAATTTTTAATTAACTAAAATCTGTCTCCTCTCCCTCTCACCTTTCTTCCTAATTAAAAAAATAAAGAAAAACAGAACCCTTGTGAGAAATATGCATAGTTGAGCCAAACAAATTTTCACATTATCCATGATCCAAAAAAGAACTATATAGATATAGATAGATAGAAGGATGGATGGATGGATGGATAGATAGATAGATAGATAGATAGATAGATAGATAGATAGATAGATAGATAGATATTTGCACTGAATCCATTACTTCTCTGTCAGGAGACAAGTAGCATGTGTCAATGAAAAGAATCTTGAATCTGAACCTGGTTCAAGTAATATAACATGATGAGTATCATGTTTCATCATGAAATTGTGGTTGGTCAATGAATTCATTGATCAGAGTTCTAAAATGTTTCAAAGGTTTTTGTTTTACAATATTGTTGCCACTGTATAAATTGCTCTCCTGGGTCTGCTCCCTTCACTCTGCATCAGTTCATAAGAACATTCCTGGGTTTCTTTGAAACTGTCCTCTTCATTTCTTACAGCACAATAGTAGCCCATCATATCCATATACTATATTTTGTTCAATCATTTTCCAATTGACAGGTACCACTTCAGGTTCCATTTCTTTCCCATAACAACAACAAAAAAGAGCTGCTATAAATATTTCCATGCCAACTTAATTTTAAGGAAGGTATTTTATTCAACAAACATTTATTAAAGTATAGCTCTAACCTCTCAGTTTATTTTTCCCTAACCCTATTCACACTAGTACTGGAAGGTTGAGTCAAGAGAGGAGTGGATACTAATACTTTCAAGGGTTCAAGGGATAACCCCATGGATGGCTATACTCCTACCTCCATAGCTCCCAAATTATCACTATTATACATCCCCTACAAGCAATCAGTGGTGTCAATCTTCAGCAAAGGCATTTATTCAGATGGCACAGGAAGCACAGTAGTAGTCAAGCTTTTCCCCAAAGTCTAAAGTGCATTCTCCCACAAATACATACAAAGTCTGTTGGAGGTAGAGAAGACATAAGCTTAAAATATAATGATAAAGAGGCACATATAAGACACTAGTACAGCAAAGCCTTGATAGCTTTTTTTTTCTTTCCTGGAGGTGCTCTAAAAATTCACTGTGGGCCATGGCATTGGAGATGGATGAGACATCCCAATACTGAGCAGGGTTGTCTCTCCTAGGGCATGGCATCTTAATAGAATAGATCAATCTACTACCAGGCTAGATAAGGCAGGTTGCTTGGTCCCTAAGCACAACTGCTGCTAGCCTGGGTTTGGCAGATCTCTTAACCATTGACCTGTTCTGGTACTGGGCACCTGTTTCATGGCTGGCCTGAGCAGGTTGCTAAGAAACTGGGCTTTTCTCTGGTTTCTCCTCTGCTGGATAGGTTGATCCACTGGACATTCTAGTTTCACTCTCAAATAAACAACTTCAATCTTTTCATCACCTTTAGACACTGGTACAGCTAAGTATTAGAAGGAGTATTTGAGTGCTCTCTCCAGCTGGAGCACTAGGGTACCAACCCTTGGCTTGAAATTGGTACAAGAACCAAAAAAAAGAAAAGAAAAGAAAAGAAAAGAAGAGAAAAGAAAAGAAAAGAAAAGAAAAGAAAAGAAAAGAAAGAAAAGAAAAGAAAAGAAAAGAAAGAAGAGAAGAGAAAAGAAAAGAAAAGAAAAGAAAAGAAAAGAAAAGAAAAGAAAAGAAAAGAAAAGAAAAGAAAAGAGAAAAGAAAAAAACATCTATTTAGCTCCTTCAATACTTTTACTTCTGAGTTCTTTCATCCCTACTAAGGAGGTGGGAGAAATCCAGCTTCTATTGGATACTCCTTCTTGGTGCACAGCGAGTCCTATCCTTTTGTTTATAGTAATCAGTATGGAATTCAACTAGTTACTCTTTTCAGGCTCACAATGGGGTCTTATACACACAAATGGCTAGGAACAAAATTATTAATTCAGTCTAAGCCTCAGAGAAATTGTTTCACTAACTGACCTCTTCATATGCAATTGAGTTTTTCAAGTCTTAGACCCAAGTATATAATGTTTCTTCTGCAGCTGAAAGGATTTCTCTTTTACCTTTCAGGGTATGCTTTGTCCCTTCCAACCTCCTGCTTTGCTAATTCTGGAAGAAGCTGGCTATTATATTGTCCTCTACTACATATGATCATAGAATTACTCCTAGGCCCCCATTAGTGTGAATAGTAAATCCCAATGAAGTCACATCATTCAAATTTTCATTGCTTATTTCAATTGAGTTAGAACAAATTGCCATGTGTTACATATGATTATAACTTCAAATAGTACATATTTGAATAATGTCCCCCGTTCCCACTAATTGGGACCTACCAATATAGAATTGGAAGGGATCTCAAGACAATCCCCTCATTTTACAGGTGAGGAAAATGAGGCACCAAGAATCTGAATGACTTGCCCAAGGTCACACAGGTGGTGGGCATCAGGAGTGGTACTTGAACCCAGATCTAGACTCAGTTTCTTTCCATTGTACCATGTTACCTTCCAATAATTTGTGGGACCCAGAAAGGTTTTTCCAAGGATTGAGCTGTGGCTGCCACCCAATAACCCAGGGATTCTTAGCTTTCTTTATGTCATGGATTCTTTTGACAGTCTAGTGAAATCTATCAACTCTTTCTCAGAACAATATTTTTAAATGCATATCATTGCAATGGAAACCAATCATATTGAAATGGAGTCAGTGCTTATAAATGTTTAACAATCATCTCTTGACAGAACAAATATTTAAGCTTATTAACACTATTATTATTTTTTAAACCCTTACATTCTGTCTTAGAATTGGTTCCAAGACAGAAGAGTGGTAAGGGCAAGACAGAACTTCACAATTAAAACATGTTATTATTAACACTTTCTTAAGTCTATAAAATCAACAAAACAATAAATGAAGCTCTGTTAAATTCCAAGATATAAAAGTTACATTGAAAATCAAATGATTGGTTCTCTCCAGTAATTCGAGCTGGCTCCAGCATACCCCTAAACACAGTTATCACTTGTTTGCTTAAAAAACAGTCACTGGCCAAAATGGCAGATTAAAGGATTGAATTCTCTCAACCTCATCTTCCAAACAACTTTAAAATAAATTTAGGAGTGCCCAAGCCAATAAAAAAGGTCAGCAGGAGGCATTTTTCCAGCCTAAGATAACTTAGAAGGTTGGCAGGAGACGTTTTGTGACACCAGCATGGAGGCTTATCTGGAACCCCGGGCTGAAGCAGCAGCAGCTTCAGTTCTCATCCTAATTATGGTAAGGAGCTTGGACAACTGGTCAGAAAGATTACAAGAAACCCTTTACTGGTGCAGGGTACTGTGGATACTGATTGGCAATTCTATTGTCTATACATAGATCTGAGTTGCAATTCGTAAGTAGAGAGGAGCACTGGGGGTCAGTCCCAGGGAAGCAGGGGCCCTGGTCACAGTGTCAAGGCAAAGGGAGCCCTAGCACTTGTGGCTGCAGGGGACCAGGTACCCTTCATTGGTTAAGACTAGAGTGCAAACCAGAAGAAGAGTGACTATACCTCTTCTAGAATCCCATTCCCTTAGAAGCACCAAAAATTTATGAACCCATAAACTCTGAAAACAGCAGCACAAAAAAGTCTGAAGCATAAGACAGAACCTCTACAACCCTATGTGAACAGAGCCCAACTTCAGCATAATGTTCATAGACGATATATCAACAACAAAAAATGGCCATAAAAAGCTATTACAATGGCAAAAAAAAAAACAAGATATAAACTTAGAACAAGACAGCAATGTGAAAACAGCTACAAAGAAAGTTTCAAAGAAAAATGCTAATTAGACCTAAGTCCAACAAGAATCCATGAAAAAATTAAAGAAAGAGATTGAGAGGAAAAGAAAAAATTGGGGAAAGAAATGAGAATGATGGCAAGAACATTATGAAAAGAAAATTATAACAGCTTGTTTTTTTCTTTAAAGGAACACAAAAAAATACTGAAGAAAATAACACTTTTAAAAAATTAGCCTAATGGTAGAAGAGGCACAAAAATTCACTGAAGAAGAGAACTTTGCTTAAAAAATTAAGGCAATTCTTTTCGTAATGGCAAGGAATTGGAAATTAAGGGAATGCTCATCAACTGAGGAATAGCTGAATAAGTGTTGGAGTACTATTGTTATGTGGGAAATGATGAGGTACTCTAGAGTAGTTTTGGAAAAAAACATGACATATATATGAACTGATGCAAAGTCAAGTAAAAAGAACCAGGAGATCACTCTGCACAGTAACAACAATATTATAATGATGATCAACTATGAAAAAAGACTAGGCTATTCTGATCAATACAAAGATCCAAGACAATCCAAAAAGATTCATGATGAAAAAATGCTATTCACCTCCAGAAAGAGAACTGTTGAACCCTGAATGTAAATTGAAGTATAATTTTCTCACTTTGTTTTTCTTGCTTTTTAAAAAAATGACTAATATGGAGAAATGTTTTGCATGGTTTCATATATATAATTGATATCATATTACTTTCTTTCTCAGTGAGTGTAGGAGGGGATGGATAGGCAGGAGCAAATTTTGAACACAAACTTTAAAAATAAAAGCAGGTTTCAAATGAATATATTTATATAAATATAATTTATATTATGCATAATATATAAAAATAATATAATATATGCACAATGTATATAATACACCAGGTATCTCTTCCACATCACGACTTTCCCCATTACTGTTTCACTATATCACAAGCTGGCATAAGAAATTAAATAGGAATCTTGGGGGAGTTTTGTGGAAGCTACAGATGACACAGAAAAAGGTTAGAAACTCAGAAATGCATAAAATATATATACAGTGTTATATAATCTCAACATATCTTATCTTTTAATAGCAAAAATGTACATAATTTCTTTTTTAAAGTTAAAATTTGTGAAAAGAACATAAAAGCCAGCAGATGATACACAAAGGCTAGAAATGTAGAGATTTCTTTAAAAGTTTAGTAACTCATAAATGCATATAAGGTATCGTAAATATTCACACAAGAAAAAGAAAAAAATTCAGATTTCTTCTGTGGTACCAAGGAGGGCCAAAAACTTCTGCATGGATTTTCCAGATGGCAGGGGTGCCACCACCCTAACCCCAGTGATGTGGATGGGATACCTGTACATAACATATATGTATGTGTGCTTGTATAATACATATGTATCATATATGTATAATGCATCTAATTTGTAATATGAAATATATGTTTATATATAAAAACTATATCTAATCTTTCTCCTCTTCCTGAGATAACTCTCCATAGTTTAACAATAACAATCATGTTCACTCCCAAATACTCTTCTCTAGGAAAATTATTCACAGTTCCCTTAAAGCACCCTGATATTCATGTATAACCCAGTGGGACTGCTTGCCAGCTTCAGGAGGGGGAGGAAATAGTGAGGTGGGGAGGGGAATCATGAATCATGTAACCATGAAAAATATTCTAAATAAGAAAAATTAAAAACACCCTGATATGGCAAGGTATCTAGTCCTAGTCCTACTATTCCCATTCTAGTCCTACTCTTCTGGACATGTTTCAACCTTGTTAACAGGTCTCATTCCAGGCAATCAATTGCAAATAACAAAGACAAGTAGCTTTAAAACTAAATAGGATCGTAGGATTTAGAAGAGAAGGAATCTTGCAAATGATCTATTTTGTCCATCTCTCTCAATTTACAGAAAAGGAAAATGAGCCCCTGAGTAGTAAACAACAGAGCCTGAATTCAAACCCAGATTTAAATACTCTAGACTCAATACTCTTTCCACTATGGCACATCACCATTCATGTGATACAAGGAAATGCAGAAGAGAGATCCAGAATTCGATGGGGCATCCCTAACATCCTGAAAGAATTTCACAGAAAGAGAGGAAAGACCAGTATTTAAGAATGCCTTAAAGGACCAAGATGAATCCATTGAGTCAGATATTTTTTTTTAATCCTTAAGGCAAAGAAAATAAAGTAGCTTTAAAAAACATTTCAAAATAAATTGATATCTGCTTGTAATTATTTAAAGTATATTTGCACTGATAAGATAAATTATAGTAAGTTGTAGTAAAATTATTTTTCAATTGTATTAATTGATGCACCTGGTTTTACACAGTTAAATAATATGGAAGGTAAACAGAGTCAATGAAGGTTTGGTGATCCCCAAGTCAATAAAACAAGTGTTTTTCTCAACAGCCTAGCAGATGGTCATTTTAAAAACAGAAGAGGTTTTTTTTTCTCTTTTGCTGGAAAAAAGCACCCTTATTTGCCTAATGTTTAGGATCAGTTTCCTGTGTGGGAGCCAGTGGGCTGGGCACTGTGGCATAGAGAAAGAAGCTTAAGGTATAGTCTCTGCCCTCACAAAGCTCATAATTGGTTGGGAAGATAAGAGACTTCCCACTTGAAACAAAATGAAGGACAACCAACTAGAGAATAGCAAAAGTCCAAGCTAAATGAAATAAGTCAGAGGGGAAAAATTTCCGTTAGTCCAGAGTGGTCACGGAAGGCTATGTGGACGTGAGCTGTACTTTGAAGGATGTGTAGGATTTGGATTTGGGAAAAGGGCAGGCATTTCAGGAGCAGAGGAAGCACATGTAGAGAGCAAAAATGAAAGTGACATGTGAAGGAACAGTCAGGAGTCTAGTCTGTCCAGAGCAGAGAGGGGCACATAATATAAAGGCCATAGTAAGTGACCAAAAGGTAAAGTAGGGATAGGTTAAAGTTAAACTGATGGGGTGGGTGCAGCTACGTGGCTGAGAGTGCAGAAAGCCAGGCCTGGAGACTATGGGTTCAAATATGGCCAAAGACATCTTAGCTGTGTGACCCTGTACAAGTCATTTAACCTCCATTGCCTAGTCCTTATTACTCCTCTGTCTTTGTTTGAATCAATACATAGCATTGATTTTAAAATGGAAAGTAAAACTAAAAAAAAAGTTAAACCTGGGACCAGGTATATATCCCAACAAGGTCAAAGAAACGACAAAAACTCTATGTATATGTATGCTAAAATATTTTTAACAGCAATCTTTGTGGTTGCAAAATGGTATATTAATACAGTGTGTCTTAAAAGTCTTCAGATGTACTAAGTTCTGGGATACTAATGGAATATGATTGAGCAGTAAGAAATAATGAATAAATATAATTTAGAAAAATGTGGGAAGATATGTGTGAATTTATACAAAGTAAAATAAGCAGAAACAAGAGAAAAATATACATAATTACTATACCAATGCGAAGGAAAAGGCCAGTTAAAGGAAGTTGAACTCTTCAACCATTTTTTAGATATTTCACACTGAATGTCCAGTAGGTCACTTAAATTCATTATGTCCAAAATAGAAATCATTCTCTTTCCGCCTAAACTCTCCCCACCTTCCCTATCATTATGGAGGGCAATACCATCTTCCCAGTCCCTCAGGCTTGCAGCCTAGGAGTCACTATCCCTCAACCTCCAATATCCAAGCTATTGCCATAGCCTATTGGTCTTACCTTTGCAACATTTCTCAAATATTCCTCCTTCTCTCCTCTGACACTGCCACTACTCTAGTGCAAGACCTCAGCACCTCACACTTGGATTATTGCAGTAGCCTGCTGATGAGTCTATCTGCCTCAAGTCTCTCCCTGTTCCAGTTCATTCTCCATTCAGCCACCCAAGCAACCTGCCTCAAATGTAGGTCTGATCATGTCACTTCCCTAGTCAATAAACTCCAGTGACTTCCATTTGCCTACAGCAGCAAATACAAAAAGTTCTGTTTGTAGCTTAGCCCCATCTCCTTTCTAGTTTTCTTCTACCTTACCCCCAACATATACTCTTTAATTCAGTGACAATGGTTTCCTGGCTATTCCACCAACAAACTGCATCTCTCAGTCCCTAGCTGTCCCCCAGAACTGGGATGCTAGCCCTACTCTCTGACTGATCTCCTTGGTTTCCTTAAGTCCCAACTAAAATCCTACCTTCTACAGGAAACCTTCCTAAACACCTCCCTTAATTCCAATGCTTTCCTTCTCTTAATTATTTCCTATTTGTCCTATGTATGGTTTGCTTTGTATATGTTGGCTTGCATGTTGTCTCTCTCATTGGATTGTAAGTTTCTTGAGGGCAGGGATTGCCTCTAACCTCTTTTAGTACCCCCAAGGCTTAGCATTGTGTTTAGCACATTGAAGGTGCTTACTAAATGTTTATTGATTGATTAAGACAATAAAAATCATAGAGATGATCTACTCAATCAAATGCTTTCCTCAGAAAAATCAGATGGGAAACTAATAGACATGAACACATATTCATATATAGTTTGACTCTCCCTCAAAATGTAAACTACTTGAAGTCAGGAACTGTTGGATTTTTGTCGCTTTTTCTCAGTGACTAGTACATAGTAAGAGCGAAATAAATGCTACTGCTTGAACGATTTATTAAATATCGTTTACTCTGATAAACAAGATTTTTGTATCATGTGTCCCCTGCTTTGTTGTTTGGGTCCCAGTTAAGGGTTCTAATCAGCTAAGGTGAAGAATGACTGTCATGTAAAGATGAGAGGCATCAACAAACGTTTGTTTGTTTTGTTTTGTTTTTAAGCTTGGGATTTCCCCAATATTGCACAAGGTCTGAAGTCACTTTTTAAATAATTGTTCACTGTGATCGGAGCTGGCACCCAACTTCCCACTGGCCAAGGTCCGTTGCCAGGCAACATGACTAATCACTGCAGAGTATCAGATCCTGAAACCACCCCAGACGGGACATAGCTGGCTCTGCTTGGGGGGCAGCACAGTGTTCTGGCTGACACCTTCATGTCTTAGAGAGAAACTCAGCTGTCTCTCACCCTTCAGAAATGGGACAGTGAATAAACAGAGTATTCAGTGCAATTTTGGGCAGACACAATGAACAATGAGTTCTTTGGGTAGATGGAATGATCTTGATTGACCTGAGAACCAAGGATAATAATATGAACACACATAGTCAAGGTACTTTGCTCATAAAAATGCTGTGGACTGGGTGGTGCATGCTTTATTATCCCCATTTTGCAATCAAGGAAACTGAGATTCAGAGATGTGAAGGGACTGGTAATAATCACATAACTAATTACTGCCACTGTTAAGGTTCAAAGCCAGATCTCAAGCCCCATGTCCCAGAACTCTTTCTACTAGACTGTAGCAGAGTTGGACTTTGAACCTCAAAATATTATGATCTCTTGATCCTTTGGGTCTCCAATAAAAAGGAATCTTGGAAGCAGTGCATCTCAATGCATTGCATTTATTCAACCTCAATAATATGCCCAGCTCTTCTTAAGTGGGGATATCTTTGGTCATGGCAACCGTAGATACAGTTGGACAAGGAAAGACTAGAGTTATAACACACAATTGGCATGGGTTAGTCACCTCAACCTCCCTAGACTAGATGATTTCAGTACCTCTATGGTCCTATGTGTTTCCCCCTTCCTTCCTTATTTCCTCCTTGACCCCAACCTTAGACTATCGTTCTGCCATCAATTTCAAGCCTTCTGCCTAGTTCCCTGGATTAGTTTAAATCAATGAACCCTTTAGCTTGATACCAGCACAGAAATTCTAGTTATCTTTTGTGATCATGTCTTAGGCTACACTCTTTCCTCATCCTGGCATGTCTTCATTTTCCACTTCTAAAAATCACCTTAAATCACCAGCATGTTTCTCTAAGATTTGAAAGCGAGCATGCACACACGCACAAACACACAAACACACACACACACACGCACACGCACAAACACACACACACACACACACAGAATAATTAAGCCCAAGAAATTAAGTACAACAGGACATCATGGAAAAGAGACGGATCTCTGTGGGTGGAGATGGTCAAGAAAAGCTTCAGGGAGGTAATGGGACTTACTTGGGCCCTGAAGAATAGTCAGTACTTAGAAAAAGGAAAGAGAAAGAGGCTCTTACACGCTTTGAGAATAACAGAAGGAGAGGTACAGAGGTAGGAATGGCATGTATAGTCCCTAGAAAAGCTAGGATATGGTTCCTGCTGTGAATTTATTACCTCCTAGGGGAAACAACACATGCTCAAAGAACAATTAAGACACAAGACAAATCCCAGACATGATAAAGTGATACATGGAAGACCAAGGGAGTTTGCTAAAGAAGTCTCTTTTAGAGCATTTCTAAAATATCATTGCCCTTCAATAGCAATTTCTATCTTCACTTCTGCTGCCCTCACGTCCAAAAAATTCCCATTGGAAACCCTGGGCAATGAAAGTATAGGACGTCCTGCCTTGGCAAGAGAGCAATGCCTTTAACCAACCAGATGGCCTTATGGAGCATGCCTCACATACCCCAGTTTCTTTGTGCCCTTGATGGGAATAGTATTACTAGAGAGAGTGGGCCTTGTTCTTACACTGTCCCCATTTAAAGCTGCTCCCTAAGGAGGCTATGTTCCATAGAACAATCTCACATTCAAGAAGTTGCCCAGAAGTTTCCTTCTGTCCTTCAGTGACTCACTTCATTCTTGTCCCATTAACATTTCTCCTGCTTCAGGGGAATTCAGTTCACTAGCTTTTATTGAGTACTTGGGTATCCAGCTCTGCACTAGACCCTGTCAGACTTACAAAAAAAAGAAAATACCATCGATGACCCCACAGAGTTCCCATTTTCACTGAGGAGTCATAAACCAAGGAAAAATGCTGGATAACAGTATAGGAGGAGACAGTATGGGAGGGTGTGTGATAGAGTAGAAAGGGCACTAGACTAGAAGCTCAGAGACCTGGGTTCAGATTTTGGCTTTACTGCATGCCAGCTATATTTTTGTAATCTTGGTAATTTCCTTAGCCCCTCAGAGTCTTGGTTTCTTCATCTGTGAAATGGATATACTCATTCCTATGCTGCCTTCTTCATATATTTGCTATGGGGATCAACAAAGATAATGACTGTCAAGGAGCTTTTTAAACCCACAAAGTGCTCTATAAATGTCAGCTACTATTATTGAATGTCAAATGAATGGTACAGACAGTGAGAATAATGGGAGTTGAAAGGAAGGAGAAAGGATGAGGGGTTGCAGTGACTAGAGAATTGCATGAGAATGCTGCTAAAATGGTAAAGAACACTTGATTTGGGGGGGGGGGGTCAAAAGATCTTGGTTCAGTGGAAGCTCTGCTATTCATTGGCTATGTGACCCCACTGGGCAAACCTTTTAACCAGTGGAGCCTCAGTTTCCTAAGATATCAAGACCACAGATTCAGGGCTAAGAGGAACATTAGAAGTCATTCAAACCTACTCTCTCATTTTATAGTTGAGGAAACCAAATCCCTGAGAGGGGGAAATGTCCAAATTTACACACAAAGTCAGTAACAGAGCTAATATTTGAACTCTGTTCCTCAGGTTCCAAATCTAGTATTCTGCACCATTATGTCACCCAAGATCCCTCAAATAATAAGTATAATAGGAGGATTCAAACTCATTTTTTTCTTAATTTCCAGGCTATCATTCTTTCCCCTAAACCATTCCTCCTTCTTTCTCTAATTAGAAAGATTATTGTCCTTATCATCTCACAAATTCTGAATTTAATTCTGTTTCCATTCAATGAGGCTGGCCAAAGAGGTCCAGATGACTGTTCTCTTGACCTAGGATGAGTTAGAGAAGGACAGACCACTATTCTCTCAGACTAACCCAAATTAGACTCTGACCCTGATATAGATTTCCAATGACTTTTAACACCCCATGGCCAAGAGAACAAAGATGAAACATGCTACCCAGTTCCTGAGAGAAAGACTGATGGATTAAAGGTACAGAAAGAGACACATTTTTCTTGGACATGGCCAATATGGGAATTTGCTTTGCTTGACTATGCATTTTGATACCAGGGTTTTGTTTTGTTTTTTTTGTTCAGTGGGGTAGAGAATTGGGGTAAGATGGGAGTGAAAAAAATAAATGTTATAAAAACCTCACAGTCTAATTTTAGCATTAAATTTTTATAAGTATGTAGGCATGAATACAAACAACATCATCACATGATGTGGTACAGTAGAAAGAGCCCTGGCCTTCATTATTGGCAGCCTTCTCACCCTGGAGATTCCTTCACCCCAACTCTGATAGGTGAATTCCTTCTCAGCATCCACATTTCAGAAATAGTAGTAATCTATATTCACTTCTCTCCCAGCTCTGGATTTTGCCCTAGTGTGAATGCCCTTTTGCATCTCTATCCCAGCTCCCTTGATATAATCTTCCACCATTTGAATATAAACTTGTGGCTTAGGAAGATATTTTTTGTTTGTATCTGTATTGTCAGGGCTAAACACAACACCTGGCCAAAAGCAAAAGCTTCATAAATGCTTTATTTAACTATCCAGAAGTCACAGGGGTCATAGATTTAGAGCTAGAAGGGACCTCATGATCTCTGCTATCCCTTCCAGCTCTAATTCTATGGTTCTGCTTGTCCTGCCAAGGAGAGTGACTCTGGCAGCAAGTCTGAAGCCTGAGAACAGGTCCCAAGGCAATGACCTCACCCAGAATTGAGAGAAGGCATTTGTATTGGGGTCCATTACAATCTGACACTTGTTAATTATTAGCTGGCGCTGCGTGTTTTCTAATCACCACACTCACCATTAGTGTGACTGGAGCAAGTCAGAAAATAACAGAGTTTTATCTCATACAGATCGATAAGCTCAGATCTGCCTGGCCCCAGCCTCTTAATTCTCTATAATGTCAAAGCAAATTTTTGGTTAAGTACACATTCTGTCCTCTACTAAATTAAACTAATAGATCTGGTGGGAAATGAAAGCCCAAAAGCCTTGAGAATATTAAAAAAAACTTCATAGGTATTAAGATTAACTTTGGCAAATGATTAAATAAATACGTATATATACACAGAAGTCAAAAAAAGATGCATTGCAAGTCTCTTCCACTCCATTGGCTGAATCCTCATCATCATTATCCAATAGCACTGATTCTGCCATATATGCACAAAGCCCTTCATTCCTACACACACACACACACACACACACACACACACACACACACACACACATCCCTAGAACTTAGGAGAACACACTTGGAACCCTCCATCATACCACCCACCCCCTATGGAATCAACTTGCTCTGCCTTACTGAAACCAACCTATATCTTTACTATTGCCAAGCAATTGATCCAATCACCCAGGGATGACAATATATACCAGAGGCTTAGAGAGCCACTAGCTTGGCTGAAATGATTGGCCAGCAGTTGTTAACTTTTTCTTTCCCAGTTGACCTCCCAACGAATCCACCAGATTCCTGGGTGCAGGGCTAAAAGGCAGGAGACCACTATGTCCCTCATCAGCATTATGGCCTCAAGCAAGCCATTTCAGCTCTCTGGACTCCCTTTCCTCAGGCTGCTTAGTAGGCATAAGAAACTCCCATTCTCTATCACAAATCTTCTCCCTGAATTCAATGAACCAAGAGAATGTTAGTTTCTTGAAGGCAGGGGGCTGCCTCATTTTTTTTTCTGGCACATAGTAAACACTCATAAATGTTAGCTATTATCATCAGCATCTTCATTATCATCATTATTCCTGGCACCTAGCTCAAAATTTTGCATATAATTTGCCCATTTGAGAGCATAGGATTATAGATTTAGAACTGGAAGGGATCTCAGGGATCATGTAATCAACTGTCTCATTGAAGACAGAAAGACCTGAGTTCAGATCTAGCCTCAGACACTTCCAGCTGTGTGACTTGAACAAGTCATTTACTTCTGTCTCAGTTTCCTCATATGTAAAATGGAGATAATAATAGCACCTACCTCCTAAGGTTGTTGTGAGGATCAAATGAGATAATTATTGTAAAGCACTTAGTTCAGTGCATTGCACATCATAAGCACTACATGAGCTATGATTGTATATGAGTCATTGTTGTTATGGATGAGGAAAATGAGACCTCAAAAGGCTGAATGAGTTGCCCAAGGTCAAAGGCATAATATATGGCAGAGCTGAAATTTGAACTCAAGTCCTCAAGACCCCTGATCTTTGCATAGTGATTGGTAAACTATAAAAGGTTCATGTAAAGAAATAATTACCTTTTTTCCATCAAATTGTCTGCTAGGTTTCTTTTACAGTAGATCAATAAAATAATGTGGATTGATTTAATTTTTTGTATTTTTGACAACCAGTTATTTAGATAGTAAAGTAAGACCCAGTATATTCTCTGTCTGTCAACTAAGGACAAGATTTCCTTTAATTTTCCTTTGCTGAGAAGGATCAGGGTGAAATGTGTGATATGGAGACAAAACATTGGGAAAATAACTTGATTCTTTCTGTTAAAATACATTTACCATTACTACTATTACTTAAGCAACTAATTAGCTAAGCTTATATAGCACTTTAGGGATTGCAAATCACTTTATACATGTTCTCATAATCCTCACAAAAACCTTGAGAGGTAGGTGTTATTATTATTCCAGTTTTACAGACGGGAAAACTGAGATAGATAGAAGTTAAATGACTTGCTTAGGGTCATACGGTTAGTAACTGTCTGAGGCAGGATTTGACCTTAAGTCTTTCTGACTCTGGGTCCTTTGATCTTAATAAAAAGTAGCCAATCAATCATCAACAAACATTGGTTAAGTGCCTACTATGTGCCAGACGAGGGGCTGAGGATACAAATACATAAGGCAGTTTCTGCCTTCAGACAGCTGACATTTTAAAGGAGTTACACAACATGGTCATGGGTACAGGAACTGGGATGACTGTGATTTCATTGACATGGAGAAATCCTAGGTGAGAAAATTTGCCCTACCAAGGAAGACTGGCACCTTTTCTGCCTAGGTTAGAGAGCTGCCTAAAGCAACTAAAGGGCAAGTGATTTGTGTCCAAGGTCTCAAAGCAAATATGCATCAGAGGTAATATTTGAAGTCAAGACACTCTAGTTTCCAAGCCAGCTCTTTATCTACTGTACCAGTGACATCGAACTAAAATAAAAACCAGGCTGTATATTGAGTTAGAAACCTCAAAACAACATCATCTATTTTGAATTGTATTTTTCATTTATTGTGTTAAACATTTCTAAGTTTATATTTTAATCTGCTTCTGGTCCCACTCACAGGCCAAGCCTTTGACACTCCTGCACTATTCCATGACTGCCTCTATTCCAACCTGTTGTTAATTAATTGAATATAAGATATTTAGAGATATATAGATATAGATATAGATAGATATAGATAGATAGATGGATAGATAGACGGATGGATAGATACATAGATACATAGATAGATAGATACATAGACAGACAGACAGACAGATAGATAGATGGATATAAAAACAGAATGTCGGGGAGGTGTCACTAACCACTAGGAGAATAAGGAAGGCCCCTTGAGGGAAATGGTACTTGAGCTAAGCCTTAAACTTAGCTAGGGGATTCCAAGAGAATGAGATAAGAAGGGAAAGCATTTCAGGCATTAGGGCAGTCTGTACAAAGTCATAGAGGTGAGAAATGAGAAGTCACTGAAGAGGAACAGCAAGTAGCCTAACATGAATAGACATACATAAAGTACATAAGGGGGTTAAATTGTTATCAGTAGAAAATGACAGGCTACACCCAGATTGAAAAAAAGCTTTAAATGGCAAGCAGTAATGCATATTTTCTTCTAAAAGCAATGAACTTTCTTGAGCAGCTAGTAAGTATCTGAGGCCAAATTTGAATTCAGGTCTTCCTGACTCGAGGCCAATGCTCTAGCCACTGTACCAACCTAGCAACTCTTGGCACTTAGTAGGTGTTCAATAAATGCCCATTTATTTCTTCTCTCATCTTTCTCTCTCCTAGGCTCTGGCCTCACCTCTTCAACTACCTTCTGCATATTTTCAACCAGGTGTCCCATAGGCATCTCAAAATCAGTATGGCGAAAACAGAATTCATTATCTTCCGCCCTAAACTCATTGACCTCTCTAAATTCCTTATTTTTGTCAAAGATGCCATCAATAGTTGGATTCAAAACAAAAGAGCCATTATCTTTGGTTCTTCACTGTTGCCCACCTTCTATATTCCATCAATTGTTGAATATTATCCATATCATTTTCTTACCATGTTTCACTCACTCTTTCCCTTTTTCTCTATTCACATCATAACCAATATCCCCCAAATCTTCATTTCCTCTTGCTTAGAATAATTGGTATTCTTGCTTCTCCAGTCTTTTCTCTAATCTATCTTCCACCTTACTGCCAAGTTAATATTCTTAACGTGGAAGTCTGACCATATCACTGACCTGCTCAAAGAAATTTTTATTGCTTTTATGATAAAATACACATTCCTACTTGTCATTTAAAGCTTTTTGCAAGAAAACCTCAACTGCGGTATGACAAGTCAGACATGACTTAAACAACTGAACATCAAGAAGAGCCACATAGTGCTATGGTCTTTATAAATACTATCTCATTTGACCCCCATAATAACCCTGAGGTAAGTTCAATTATTATCTCCATTTTGTAGATGAGAAAGAAAGATAGTCAGACAGGAAAGAGGGATGGAGAGAGGAAAGAAAGAAAGAAAGAAAGAAAGAAAGAAAGAAAGAAAGAAAGAAAGAAAGAAAGAAAGAAAGAAAGAAAGAAAAGAGAAGAAAGAAAGAAAGAAAGAAAAGAAGAAAGAAAGAAAGAAAGAAAGAAAAGAAAGAAAGAAAGAGAGAGAGAGAGAGAGAGAGAGAGAAAGAGAAAGAAAGAAAGAAAGAAAGAAGAAGAAAGAAAGAAAGAAAGAAAGAAAGAAAGAAAGAAAGAAAGAAAGAAAGAAAGAAAGAAAGAAAGAAAGAGAAAGAAAGAGAGAGAGAAAGAGAGAGAAAGAAAATGAAAGAGAGAGAAAGAAAGAAAGAGAGAGAAAAGAAAATGAAAGAGAAAAGAAAGAGAGAGAGAGAAAGAGAGAGAAAGAAAATGAAAGAGAGAGAGAAAGAAAGAAAGAGAGAGAAAGAAAATGAAAGAGAGAGAAAGAGAAAGAGAGAAAGAAAGAAAGAAAGAAAGAAAGAAAGAGAAAGAAAGAGAGAGAAAGAAAATGAAAGAGAGAGAAAGAAAGAAAGAAAGAAAGAGAGAGAGAAGAAAATGAAAGAGAAAGAAAGAGAGAGAGAAAGAAAGAGAGAGAAAGAAAATGAAAGAGAGAGAGAAAGAAAGAAAGAGAGAGAAAGAAAATGAAAGAGAGAGAGAGAAAGAAAATGAAAGAGAGAGAGAAAGAAAGAAAGAGAGAGAAAGAAAATGAAAGAGAGAGAAAGAGAAAGAGAGAAAGAAAGAGAGAAAGAAGAAAGAAAGAGAGAAAGAAAGAAAGAAAGAAAGAAAGAAAGAAAGAAAGAAAGAAAGAAAGAAAGAAAGAAGAAAGAAAGAAAGAAAGAAAGAAAGAAAGAAAGAAAGAAAAGAAAGAAAGAAAGAAAGGAAGGAAGGAAAGGAAGGAAGGAGGGAAGAAGGGAAGGAAGGAAGGGAAGGAAGGAAGGAAGAAGGAAGGAAGGAAGGAAGGAAGGAAGGAAGGAAGGAAGGAAGGAAGGAAGGAAGGAAAGAGAGAAGGGGAGGGAGGGAGGAAGAAAAGGAGAGAGAGGAAGAGGAAGAAACAGAAAGAGGGAGGGAGAGAAATGAAGGTTAGGAAGTAAAGAGGAAGGATTGAAGGAGCAAGCTTCTGGAGATGAGGAATAAGATCAAGGGCACACAGGAGAAGGTTTGTTGGTGGCCAATAAAGCTTTCATCTTATAAAACTGGGGCAGTGAAGAGCTTTGAAGATGAATCTGAAGTGATATGAAGTATGGGATTGGGGAGAAGAGGGAGTTTGAAGTAGACAGCCCCAATCTTTTCAGTGAGGTATGAGGCCCAGTTCCTTTCCTGAGAAGGATGGGTGATGTGCCAGTGTAAGTGGCTGAGCAGAACCAAAGTGTCTTTTGGGAAATCACTCCCTAGGGGACTGTCTCCTTTCCTCCATGGGCAGTAATGGAAAGAGAGTAGCTAAATTGAGCCTAAAATAAGAGCCACAATAAATCTGAACTGTGTCTTTAATCTGCCGAGTACAGAAAGTGCATTGGGCTTATTGATATAAAAGTTTATTGATGGGCTGCATCTTCAAATCAAAATACATTAACCAAAATCAATGCTTCTGTATATGGTATAGATATGATGGAAAAGGTCAGGTGAGAAAAGAACGAACAAACAACAAACCTCCAATTGGGCCTTAACATTAAAATAAATAACTTTCAAAAATGAGTTCCAGGAAAATATTCACTCTGATCTGTAATTTAAGATTACTTTCTTAAGAGGCTAAAAGTATTTTAAAATAGCACACTTTAAGTACCACTGAGAGTCCAATGCATCCATCCATACAGAAATATTGACATCAACTGCATAAGCAACCTCAGGAAGACATAAAAAAAAATCTAGGTGGGCTATAGGTTTAAAAAAAAAACATTAGAAAATCTGAATCCATAAATTACAACAACAAACAATTGCTATATGCTTACAATATACTGTATGTGAATATTTCTTTGCATTCCTTCTATTGCTGTAAATTAAGTAGTATATGTATTTTCATCCCCATTTTACAGATAAAGAAATGGAGGCCAAGAGGGTTTAAGTAATTTGCTCAAGATTATATGGATAGCAAATGGCAGAGCAGGGACTAAAGATCTAGGGCTCTATCCACTGAGAAGCTTGCTGTCCCCAATTTCAGTTTAATCCAATTCAGCAAATACCGATTGCATGGCTCTTACATACAAGGTACTGGGCTAAGGTTCTGGGAATACAAACACACTTCCACAAAATAGATCAAGTCCAAGAGATTTGGATTATAGATTTAAAGCTGGCAGGGAGACCATCTGGTCCAATCCCCTTATTTTACAGATGAGGAAACTGAGGCCCAAAAATTTAAATGATTTGGCCAAGGTCACACAGTAGGTAGTAATGGTTGAGCCAGAATCTAAACTGGGGTCTCTAACTCCAAATCTAGTGTTCTTTCCACTGCTCCAAACAAGAGTCTTCAAGATCAGCTAATCAAATCACCTCTCTTTGAGACTAGTTCACAAAAATCTACATAAAACCTTGTATTGGAGGAATGTGTCTGTTGCATACAAGTGTGCCAGGAAGGGAGAAAGGGCCTTTTTTAGTTTGAAAATGTGAGGGTCCATGGAAATACATTTCTTTTTTGAGGAAAAATAAGCATTAAGCCTGCTTATTAAACATGATCCCTTAGTGTCTGAGTGAGAATTGGACTTTATGTTTCAATTTACCAAAGAAGGAGAGAGTATCCCAGAGCAGGTAAAGGCTATGCTTGAGCTAAAAATGAGTCTTATCTGGAATTTTGGATAATTTGTTTAACTGAATTAAATTGCTCATTTTATGAGTCAAAGTAACATCTTAAAAAAAAAGATAAAGTTAATGTCATGGAAGAGTCAATATCCACTCTTGAAGAATCTCCAATCTAATAGGAGAATGAGGAAGAGGGAGGCAGAGAATAGGCCTACAGGGGGGAAGAACCCTGGATTGAGAATACTGAAAAGGACTGTGTTCCCTGCCCTGACACTCACTAAGCATGGTCTCTTGAGATTGTCAATTTATCTCCTAGTACCTCATTTTAGTTTTGCCATCTGTAAAATGGTGATAACAATATCTACTGACTGGGTCTACTTCACTGAGTTGTCAATTATTACTATATTTACTTTTTAAATCCAAGAGAATCAAAATTAACTTTGCTCTGAAATTTCATTAACAATATCAAAAGTACTAGGATCAGAATTTTAGCAGGTCATTGCCAAAACAGGGTTGGAAATTCCAGGAATAGACAAAGAGTACCAGTGACATAAGAGCTGAAGTCCATTTTAAAAAGTGATTAAATCTGCATTGTCTCTGAAACAAATCACCCCTCTTGGAGAGTTGTATGAGACATCTGTCTGTTAGAGAGGGAAAGTCAGCCCAGAGGCTTCCAAACTGCATCAATGATCAACAATAAAACCCAAAAAAAGTCACCAAGAGGGAAGTTCATGTCTTAATTGACAAGTGGATGAAGCAGATTCCATATAAGGATAGATTAAATTGTTTAGGGGACTCTAGTCTGGAAGATGAAAGCTGAGAGGAGATAGAATCTAAATCACCAAACTCATAAAGAGGGACTAGGCAAGGCAGAGTGGCTCCAGATACATTTGTTCACAAACTCCTAGTATTAAAACTTAAGAATTCCTCAAGGAGCTTACATCAGGTATTTTGGGACAAATTAAAAGAAAAACTATTTGCCCCGGCAGAGAATAAATTAATTATTAAAGTTCATTACCAATTCTGTCCTCTTCCTTTACAAACACACACACACACACACACACACATATACACACACAATGATAAAAGCTGAAAAGTCTTGGGAATTCCTCATTTATAGAATATTACTTATCCTGAATCACACAGGTAATAAGTAGCAAAACTAGGATTAGAGCAGATGTTTTTTTGACTCAACACCACTGTACTTTGAGAGTAGGATCAAGAGTATCTATCAAGTTAGAGATATTGGGATCCCTTATCAACTAGGAGGTCACCTTACCCACTGTTTCTTCTGTATACAGGTCAGAATCAGATTTCTGGGCTAGATGGGTAATAAATCTAATACAGGGTAAAAATTCTTATGTTGTTGAGAGATTGGAAAATGGGACTTTCCAAATCCTTGCATTAGACACCTTTGAAATAAAATTAGGGTCCAAAGAAGGAAATGTGTGGCTTAGAGTCACCCCATTATTATTAAGGTCCCCAAATCAACAGTAAAGATAAAAACTCCCTTATCTTGATTCTCAGTGCCTGGTTGCTTCTATTCAAAGTCTAAGTCCAAGGGCCTTCCTTTGCCATCTGGGAGTCGGTGAAGAACTTCTAAGGTACACTCATCTTTTAAAAACTGGGTAACATCTATTTGAATTTATATGTAGCCTTCTGCTGAAAAGCCAAGTATATTCCCCAGCCAAGCCAAGGGTCTTTGGCAACTCCTTTGGAGTGTTAGGCAAGGGCTTGCCAAATATTGACTGCCCTTCTAAGAACTTGGTAATGGTGATTCAATATGAAGAAACCACCTAACCAATTCAATCCAAACGAAGCAGTTATTAGTTACCCTTCGTGTGCAAGATGGCACTGTGCTAGGGCCTGAAGATACGGAAATGAATGGGAGAAAAAGATCCCTGTCCTCCAGGTGCTTACATTCTACTGGGCTTCTGTGGATTTATTCCAACAAACACTGATGTTTGGAACATGTATGATCGAGAGCTAGAAATGATCATGTAAGCCAGAGCTCTCTATACTGAAGATAAAGGAAAAGAAGGCCCTCCACCTGCGGAGTTACAGGGAACAAATCAAAAGAGGCCAATCTCCCTGGTTTCCTCAGTCTACAACCTTTTTTTTTTTTAATTTAGCAGAGAGTGAGAGCAGGTGGATGCCTGGTCCCCAAATTCAGTTAGCTGCTGGCTAGAGGGTTCAAACATGAAGTCTTCAGAAGGGAGCAGCTTGGGGATGGGGTTCTGGGGGTGGGGAGCCGGATGAAGACTGCAAACAAGGTCAGAAATTGGCCTGGAGGAAAAGACTCTGGTTCCCACTCCTCAGGATCTCCTTTGCTAACAGGAGAAAGGGAGCTTGAGAAGAAGTAGAGAACAGAGCTCGATTCCTTTACCCACCTGGAAATCTCCCCAACCTTGAATCAAGTAGCTATCTCCACATTGTCCTTGCCATCCCCCTTCTCTCTCGCGACCCCTCCTCTCCTCGATTTTCCTTCTCCCTCCCTTTCATCTTTTCCTCTCTCCCTCCCGGTCTCCCTACTTCTCCTGCGCCTCCTCCTCCCATCTCCCACGGTCATCACTCCCTCTCTACAACAGAAGCACCTGCTCGGAGCTCACTTCTCTGTGATCCACTGCGGACTTCTAGTGCCCGCTCCGTTATTGGGGACCTGGCCCTCCCTTCTGGTTCCCATTGCCAACCGCCCCCTGCTTCTAGG
The DNA here is from genome assembly GCF_027887165.1 of Monodelphis domestica. Taxonomy (NCBI): domain Eukaryota; kingdom Metazoa; phylum Chordata; class Mammalia; order Didelphimorphia; family Didelphidae; genus Monodelphis; species Monodelphis domestica. Next base: position 439,505,116 of record NC_077227.1, on the reverse strand, counting down.
TGCACCTGCACACCCCCAACGTCCCAGCGCCTACTACGCCCCGCCCCTCCCCCATCTTCTAGCTGTCTTTTTTCTAACTGGGTTCCTGTTCTCCTAGCGATGGACTGGGGCTTGATCACTGCTTGGGTCAGCCTGCTTAAGAAACCGAGGTAAGAAGTTGGGAGCTCGGTAGCAGGGGGAAGAAGGAAGGGAGGGGCTGCGGAAGAAAGAGGGACGCTTCCCCCCAGACGTCACCAGGAATGTCCCGAGGGTGCTGGGGAGAATTTTAAGACAATTTGGAACCAGAGGTCGGAGAGAAAGTGCCCACCCTGTGGGAAGTGGTCTGCACAACCGAGCGGGTGAGGGCGCGGCGCGGCGCTGCGGGGTGCTTTTGGCGCAATGTGTTAGTGGGGTGGAAGAGGTCTCGACCAGGGATAAGGCCCCCCAAATTGAAGCGCAAGGCAGGACACCCTCTGGGATGCAGGGGGCGGTCCATTTTTGCACTGGAGATCTGAAGGCACTGCTCTGGCTGGAGGGTGGAAGGGAGGGAAGAAGAGCTTGAGGTTGGAGGAGTGGGTGAAAATTGCGCTCTGGCGGATCCAAACCCTGGCTCAGAGTGGGAAGGAATACTAGAGCCCCAACAGTGACCACTTTCTCTCCCTCTCCTTTGGCTTTTCCGGACCGGCTATCACCAAAAACGCGTTACGCTTGGACGTCAGATTTCCGCTCTGAGGCTGAGCAGTGTTGGCTGGCGGAGTCACGAAAGGGGCTGGGGGGAGGCGGCGGGCAGAAAAAGCGAGAGAAGAAAAAGACAGAAAAAAGGAGAAGAGAAGGCAAAGAGCCCGGCTCCTGAGTGGCTACCTAGTGCCAGTGGTTCTCAGCTCTAGCTTCGGGGTAGCCCAGCTGCCGGAGTTCATAACGCTGAGCCCGAGACCCTCGCGTTGCTGCCGACTCACCCCGCCTCCTCCCGGCTAGTCCGAGCCGAGAGGCATTGGGGGATGGGTCCTGGCGCGGCGCCCGGGACCCCTGCCTGGCTGGCGGATACTGAATCGAGGTTCTTCCGGAGCCGAGTGAAACCCGCTTCCCCATCCGACTAACTAGCTTTGGGGATCGAGCTACAGAAACAGACAGGCAGAAGGACAAACAGACGGGCGGACAGACGGACCGGCACTGGCAGCGCACCGGCGCGCACACACACCCTCGGGCGACCGGCGCCTCCCATCCTGTGGAATTTATCCTTCCTCCCATCCTAGCGCACCAGCCCCTCCCCCGTGCTTCGCCCTCTCTCCCGCTCTCCTGAAAATAAAACAGAAGGGGTTGATTGGTGGCTTTGGGTGGCGGCGGGGAGGAGAGGACAAGCCTCTTTCGCCCAAGCTGGACCAGGGTCCGAGCCGGTCGGGGGGCCATGGATTTGGAGATGTCCTAGCCGCGCCCGGCGCCCACAACCGCTTGTCCCCTCGGCCCGCTCTCCAAACTCTCCCCACGTGAAATGGAACAGCGGGGACCGATCAGCGCCCTCCGATACCTGCTGCTGCATGCCCCGCTGCTCCTCATAGCCAACGGTGAGTCCCAAACTTTCACTGATTCGGTGTGGGGGAGGGGGCCCAGGAGACGGGGAGTCGGAGATTTTGAAGATTTCCCCACCTATCCTTTTCAGAAAGCAAAGATTCGGGAGAGTTGTGCCCGAGCGCATCCGCCCAGAGACCCTTGTTCAGGGCCAGAGTATTGGGAAGTAAATAGGAACCTGAAACTGCGAAGGGACAGAGCACTCCGTGAGGCAGCTTTTGCATCCCTATATAAAAATAGTGCAAGCGCCGATGGGCTCATCAACCAGTATCTGTCTTCCAAGTCGCTCAATCCCTTCAGCCCTACTTGGTGCTGAGAGCAGAAACCGGGAACTGGGGGTGCCCCGCGCCTTACAGGCTGCCAGACTCTGCTAACAGAGAGGAAAAGATTTCAGTTCTTAGGGAAGGTTGGGGAGGGGTCTGTCGCAGCATGTGAGGGTCTGTTGGAGCCTTCTGCTGCTGCTCTGGGGCTGTCGAGCGAGGTGAAACTGGGGGTGGGGGAACGCAGTTGCGGATAAGGGCAGCAGAGAGGTTTTGCAGAGGAAAGACGGGGGGCGGGGGTGCAGGGATGGCTCCAGTCGAACCTCCGACGGATGCCAAAAACCCAAGATACCTCCCCACCCAGTCCTGGCCCCCTCCACAGCTTGCCAGAACCTACAAGAGAATGATGACTGTGTCCACGTTTCACTGCAAAGTGCTCTTTCATCTAGAGATGCATGACTAAACTTTGCTCCCGGATTTCTTTCCCAGAATGGTGCTGAAATTGGAGCCCAGGGCTAAACTGTAAGAGGGAGCCGTGAATTCTTTATCTTCTCTCCTCTGCTCCCCAAACTAGCCACCTGAACCTGTTCCCGAATGCTCCGCGTTATCTTGTGGGAAATGGTTAGCTCTGGCCACTGCTGAGATAGGCTGGTTTGGGTTCATCTCTCCCTTTATCCAATTCGAACTCAGATTTCCCAGCGGCCCTCAGCTTAGCCAACCCCAATCTGTCACTTCTGTCTTTTCCCTCTCAGCTACATTCACCGAAGTCCCCAAAGATGTGACTGTTAGGGAGGGAGAAGATATTGAGATGCCCTGTGCTTTCCGGGCGAGTGGATCAACCTCCTACTCGCTGGAGATCCAGTGGTGGTATCTTAAAGACCCGCCCCGGGAGCTGGCCCACGAATTAGCGCTCAGTGCCCCTGGCAGCAGAAACAAGGTAAAAGAATTAAGCCCCTTCCACAACCCCCGAAGGGAAGGGGGTGGGGAAAATGAAAGAAGGGAGGGGGAGGGGACAGTCACCCTTCACCCTACCTCTACAGATCCAACAAAGGCAAGTGTACATTTCCCTACTTCTTGCTGTGTGCTCTGTTTTAAGAAGGGGTGGCTACTGTCCGCAAGCCAGTCTGGGATGTGGGAGTCATTTGATGGTAGGGAAATCAGAATCATCCCCTCCATCCTTCTTGCCTTCTATTCCCCCACTCCTCAACCCCACCCACCCAACCCCAAAAGAACAGCTACCCAAGAGCAGCATTCAGCCCTTTTCTCAAGCATACACCAAGAACAGAGGCCTTGCCCTGCATAAACACGCATCTGCATCTGGGAATAAACCTGGAGCATCTCTATTTTGGGTTTCCAAGGATCAAAGATAATAATGATGACAGCATTTATATCGAAGCTTTAATGTGTGCAAAGCATGTTACATATATTATCACATTTCAGTAATGAAAGAAGACAAGATCCACCTAGCTCTGACCTAAGGAAAGGGGCATCAAACTGGAGCGATTCTAGGCTGAACCTCTTCCTGACCTAGAATTTTAAGAGTCAGAGGTAGGGCCCATTCCTTTATTCATCTCCCACCAGAAGAGATCCAGTAGAAGCAAAGGTCTTCCACTGGCTCTGGCACACATAATGTCCCCTCCCCCATTCGGGCTTTTTTCCAACTTTCCTGGACTGATTGGAGGCCAGTCTCCTTGCTCTCAGAGCCTTGTCACCAGAATTATGGGAATGCTCAACATTCTCCCAGATACAAGAACCTCCTTCCAGCTGATAATCCTTCCAGTTTTTCAGAGAACCCCACCAATGTATCTGGGGGTGGAGAGACAGAAGAAAAATATGCAAGGGAATTGAACCATGACCATATTTGCAGTTGATATAAGGGTAGACTCAAAGGCACTTTGTAGTGGCACACTGCCCACCCCACCCTGAACTCCCACTGTGGAGATGCATCAATTCCCCCTTAAGACCTGCAATGAGTAAAAACCTGGTTCAGTTTGGTGGGGTAAAAATCTAGGGCTTGAGCTGAGTATCCCCTTACTCTTCCTCCTTCCCCACCCTCAAGCCCTAAAACTGCTCTGCAGCAGTGCTATTTGAGTTCTCCTATTCCTCATCACCTGGGATAGCAGCTTCTAGTGGATTCCAGCTTGCAAGTGTAGAGACAGGTATCCTGAAGTCCCACTTGCCCTTGGGAACATGCCACACAGCCTTATGCAGAGGTGTCTATAGTCAGCACACCCAACACTGAGATCCTGCCTCAGTCCTCCCCCCCCCCCCAACCCTATCCAAAGTTTGGGAAATTGCTCTGAAGGAAGTATGACAGCTGGGATGAGGAGCTCCTTTAATCTGAGATATGCTATTCTATAAACTAGAAGATTGTAGCCTAATATCTCTCCCTCTTTGCATTTTAGGTAACAAATAAGGATGCAACCAAAATCAGCGTAAGTGTAGAGCAACAGCTATGGTGTGTGGGGGACCCCTCTTGGTGGATTTTTTCCCCACAGCTAACATTCTTTCACCTTAGCCGATTTCACCTAACAGAACAAACTGCTTTCATGCAACTCTTGTAATTTTGCATTTTTCTGCTACTTCCAAGTGTCAAGGCTCCATCTGCTATTATTTGTTCCAGTCAAGTTTCATTTCTTGTAAATCAAGAGAACATGGCATTTGTCTCCACTCTCTGATTTGTTCTCACCTGTAAAAAATGCTCTATCCCAGATCATGTGTTAAATGCTGCTATTCATTTTGCTAGCCCACTCCTTGGCCTTTAGTTTCTCCCAAAAAATTTAAATTCCTACTATTTATAATCACTTGTGTGCTCAGATCATTTGTCTCCCATTCCCCTCTCCCAATATTCCCTATCAATTCTCAGAACTGTCTCCCCGTTTGTTGTTGAAACAGCTTTTTACCACATCACTTTAGTGTGTCTGTAGAAAACAATACAACTTACATTTGGTTGGGGAAGGCTATGGATCTGGTATATATTGCTACAGGAGGAGAAAGGATGGGAGTTGGGGGTGGAATTGTAGAGATGTATGGGAAAGAAGACAGGCGCCCTCCCTCTTGCATTGTTTGAAGGTAGTGTCATTCATTGAGTGAAGGGGGAAGTACCTTTCTTACTGAAGGCTACAGGAGAAGAATGGTTTAGTTTGTTGGGGGAATAAGGTAGAAATTTGGAAAAATAGATGATTTGTAAGTCTTTGTAAAATTTTGGATGAGGGATGCTAGGTGCGATATCTGATTTCTCCTTGGGAACTGTGGAGTATTATCAGGAAAGCTTTGAGATCTTGAGAGAAGCAATTGCGATTCTCCTTAGTAGGTTGAGACCATCCCACTGTGGACCTATATCTAAGAGGTGAAAGGGCCTAGAATCAGACAGTCTTGAACCTGGACAAGGAGCATTAGCTAGAGATGAGGTGGGGGACAGATATACAATCTAACCCACAAATATATAACAGGAAAATTGTAGACTTTTTCTGGAAATACAATGGGAGGCCAACGTGAAAAAGAATAAGAAGGGTTACAATGGGAAGAACGAAGGGATTGATTTCAGTAGACAGAGGAGTTAATAGTGGACTGGTTTTCATCTGGAGGGAGGGGTGGTGTGAGATGAAGAAATACTGAAGGAAGAAGTACCAGTTGAAGAGAGGATCCCCAAGGAAGCTAACAGAGGGAGAAATGGGGAAAAGAGGAATAGACATAAAAGAAATATTCAAAAGCACTAACTCAGAAGTGTAGATAGTAATACAATAGGAGAGTTGCAGTAGTGATTGAAAAGGACAGAGAAGAGACCAACTAGACTGGATGCTGCCCAGCAGTTATGCAGTAGGGGAGCTATCTGGGAACCAAAAAAAGGGAAGAGAGTTGATACAAATAGGAGGTGCACCGACAAGTGCAGGAGACCCATGGATGGGAGAGTGGATAGGAATCATGGTGAGCGGTGGGGGATGGGAGGGAGCCAGAAGGCTAATGCACGGAGCAGGCACAGTGGTCTTGTGTTTAGGGGTGAATTGTGTTGCTATGAATCATGTTACGGAAAGAACACAGAGGGGAGTGGATAGGTGGGTGGGGTCGTTGAGAATTGGTCTTGTGCCAGCTAACAGAGACTGGGGGTCGTGGGCTCCGAGCCTGAGAATGAAGCCTCTAACCCTAGGGCCCGTGATGTCGCCTCTCTTGCAGACCGTGCGGGTACAGGGCAATGACATCTCGCACCGGCTGCGGCTGTCCGCTGTGCGGCGGCAGGACGAAGGCGTATATGAATGCCGGGTGTCGGACTACAGCGACGACGAGACGCAGGAGCATAAGGCCCAGGCGCTGCTGCGGGTGCTGTCGCGCTTCGCGCCGCCGGACATGCAGGCCGCCGAGGCCGTGTCTCACATCCAGAGCAGCGGCCCGCGCCGCCACGGAGCCGCCGGCCGGGCCACCTCCGAGCCTGGCCGCGACAAGCGGCCTCCGGGGGAAACCGGACCCGCCAACGCCGCCGCCGCTGCCGCAGCAGCAGCAGCAGCCGGAGCAGCAGCTGCAGGTGCAGCAGCGGGAGCAGGAGGCCAGGCTGCCGCGGCCTCCGCAGCTAACGCCAACGCCGCCGCAGCAGCCACCACAGCAGCGGCCGCCGCCGCCGCAGCCACTGCCGCTTCCTCGGCTTCACCTCCCCCAGGCAGGGCAGTCATCCTCCGCCAGAGGCATGGCTCGGGTGAGTCTGCCTGACCCCCCTTCGGGCGCGGGAGCAGGCTGTCACGGTCATGGTCACGGTCACGGTCATGGTCACTCAGCCGGTCTAGCTCAGTGGCCTGGGTTGTCAGTTACAGAGAGAGTAGGCGCGCCTGCGTGGTAGGGGATGGGGGGGGGGGGGCGGAACGCGTGCGTAGAACCCTAGCCAGCCGGAAGCCAGGCTCTCCCCAGCCCAGTAGTTGTGAGAGCAGAACCACCTGCTCTCAACCCCACCAGCCTTCTCGTGGCAAACGCCTCTAGGTGTGCCCCTGAGTTAGTGGGGGAAAATAACATCCCCACGCAACCACATCTGCACACACTGCATTCAGGCTGTGCCCCGTGATTATTCGAATATGCTTTTATGCTTGTTTGCACATTTGAGTTTTTTACCTACACCCAGATTCCCCTGCCTTCAACTGCTCTTGAGTATTTATGCCTTCCTTTCCCTGTTTTTTTTTCTTTCCGACGTACTTTCCCTCCTTTACTTACTTTCCTTTCGTATCACGCTCCTTCCTCCCTTATTTTGATGGTTTCACAATTTACTTTCTTTCTGGTTTATGCTCTTGTAGTCATTTAGAACCCTTCCTTACCCTAGACAAGCCATCCCTTATGCCTGGGTGTAGTAGAAGCCCTCAGCGCCTAGTTCCTGCCCCCTTTAGAACCGGGAGAGTGGAGCAAGGGACTAAGAGAATGGGGGGATTCAATGTTGTCCTGTTGTCAGGGTATCTGAAACTGGGCAGGAAAAAAGATTGCTTTCCTGTCTGGGTGTTTGGCCTACATCTCCAAGATTTCCTGGTGGTATTCTGTCGGGGGCTTTGCTGTCGTGGACATAAGGTGATGAGGTTGGAAGAGTCATAACAAAGACAAGAGATCTTTGGCACCCAGAGGTGGGAACATTGCTCTGTGCTCAAGAATTGTATTATACAGTCTCTGGAGAAAGGGATCAGTTTGCTAAAAACATACTTTCAAGTTTGGGCCATTGCATAGACTACACCCTCACAAATCCCACTTCTTTTACAGTCTGCCAATTCTACAATTCCAACACTAACCCACTCCTCCCCTATGAGTTTGCACATTAGTGAGTTAAAGCAAGTTTGTTTTATTAGTACTTCTTGAGATTATTTGGTTCATTAATATTCAACAGAGTAGTCAGTATTTGCAGACAGGGAATCTGAGTAGGGACAACCAGGCCTTTCCTTCGTGGGCCTAAGTTTCAGCCTCCCCTCTGCCCTTTAATTATAAATCTCTTGTTAATCTAAAAGTACTGTTTAGATTTCCTGACATTCATTGGATCAGAAACTCTTGAATTTAAGCCGTACCTCCTTGGTAGAAGCAGACAGGAAATTCAGGGTTCTCCAAAATGTTTCTCATTTACCACCTGCTGACTTGGAAAGAAAGAATGACTAGGTCTTTTTTCAGACTTACTTGGGCTGAAAAAATCTTGGTCATAGCATCCCTTGAGTCAAAAGACAGTTCCTCTACTTGCTGACTTAAGGATCCCAGATTTACTATTCACAGCCTTTGTGACCTTGGGAGGATCCCAGATTTACTGTTCACAGCCTTTGTGACCTTGAGAAAGTCGTTTTTTCTACTATGGATTTCCTATGCAAAATGTGGCCATTTTAGTCTAAGTGGTCTCTAAATTTCCTTCTAGCTCTAAGACTTATGTTTTAGACCAGTTCTGAAATTAAATAATTCATTAACTGGTTGAAGCAAAAAGTGACACCCAGAGAATTGTTGTTACTGCTTTATTTTGGGGTGACAAAGAAGAGGGGAGTAAGTGTTGAAGAAGAAGCCTAGGACAGGAAACCAAGGCAGGGGAGATGGTGCAGATGCATTTCAACAACAAACAAAAAAGGATGCAATCAGCATGTATCTGATTCTAACCTATCATCTCTAATTAAAGTTCAAGTAGTTGGTGTAATAAGGCTGCAGCAGGTCCTGGTGATAATGCAAGCGAGCCTGTTCTGTAAATTACTTCAAGGCTTCTAGAAGATCAGGAACGTAGTTGCCTGTGTTCAGAGCCAAGGAATATTCTGGCTCTTGGATACCATATTTAGAACAAACTTGAGACTCAAATTGTGTCTTCCAAAAGTTCAAATTGTGCTTTCCTACAAAACTAAACCCCCCCCAAAAAAATCTGTCTTTTAAACTTCTAAATGTATATCCTGTCTAGTTTTAGGCTGTTTCCCAGGAGTAGTTCAAGGAGGCTTTCATTGTCACTACCTTCTTGCCAGGCAGACAGTGCATTTCTCAGAAATTCCTTAGGTCAGTAAAAGGTAGGCAAGGCTCCAACCAAACGTCCATGAGGATCTTGTCCACTTTCCCTAGCATTCAGTGGGAAGACCACAGGAATAAAATCCTGGTTAGATCTGGGCTCTAGCCCCAGCTCTACCACTCAGCTTAAGCTGGACATCTTTTGTTAAGTCATTGAATCTTTCTGGGCCTCTGGTTCCTCAGCAAAATGGAGATAATGATAACTACACAACCAAATTTTCAAAGTTGTTGTAAGGATGAAATAGATAGGAGAGAAGGAAGGAAGGATTTATCAAGCACTTACTATGTGCTAGGCATTATTCTAATTGTTTTACAAATATCTGATTCTATTCTCTCACAACCGTAGGTGACATCATTATTTCCATTTTACAAGTGAGGAAACTCAAGTATACCAAAGTCCTGACCCAGGGCCACCCAACTCCTTAGGGTCTAAGGTCAGAATTGAAGTGAGGTCTTCCCGACACTAGACTTAGTGCTTTTATTCATTATGCCATCTGCCCCTGATGATAAGAAAGTACTCTGAAGAAGGATAAAACCCTACACTGACAGGAGGCACAGGAGAGCCTATAATTTGTTCATTCACTGCCTTCTGCTTAAACTGAGTTTACTCAAAAGTGGATTTAAGTTATTTGTTTCCCAACCAGTTACTTCAATCCTTTGATGCATTGTGACATGTCTGATTACCTTGGTCCTTGTCGAGAAGTAATGGCTATGTAGTTTATGTAATGTGGTTGGTGGAGGGAGGGTGGCAAAGTTGGGCCTAGGGATGACTTGATTGTTAAATGACTAGATAGAGACTGACACCAGCTCCCTTATCTTGATATGCCTCAGTGACTTATCATGTTTATTATGGAACAAACAAAGCACTTGTCTGTTCCATTAGCCTATGTGGAACACCTTACCATGTACCCAGCCCTGGGCTATAGAACTTTCCTGGTACAAAAGTGAAGATATGGTCCTGAAGACCATTTGGGGAACTCACAGTCTAGTGGAGGAGACAAGATATATACTTGACAAGTGAGATGATCAGATCACCTGATAAGATGTTACAGGTATTTATGTGCTATGGCTGGTCACTGTTACTGGCTCATGATACTGTTATGAGTTCAAATGGGGCAAGGATGCTTAGGGAGAATGTAATAAAGAAGATGGGACTTGAACTGGACAATAATGAGTAGATTTGGCCAGGAAGAGATCAAGGAGGAGGAGCAAGGACATTCCAAGCAGAGTAATCAAAGGCACAGATGTGGGGAATGGATCTACAATCAAAAGGGTTCAAATTCTAGCTCTGTTGCTTAATACCTCTGGAACTTGAGCACATCACATTCCCCATCAGGGTACGAGTTTTTTCATCTGTAAAATGAGAGGTTTGTCATAATTAATCTCTAAAGTCCCTTCTAGTGCCAAATCTTTTGGCCTGCAAGGTACATTACATTCTAAAGTGAATTCAGGGGACAAAGAAGAGATCAGATTGGGGGAACAGAAGGTTTATGTTGAGGAATAGTAGGAGATAAAATTAAAAAGGTATGCTGGGGCCAGGTTGTAGAAAGCTCTAAATGCCAAGTTAAGAAATTAGTGTTTTTTGCTATGGCATTCAGTACTACTAAAGGATCTGAAACCAAGAATGATGTGATGAAAGTGATGACTTAGAAAAATTAATTTGGCAGGAGTTGAAAAACAATCCCTAATGAGGTCAAGGGCACACATTTTATTTCTGCCTAGACTAGTTAGATTATCTTGATTTCCCCTACTCCTGGCTAGCCATCCCTAAGATAACTAACATTAGTCACAAAAGGGACAGGTAAAATGGATATGACTGCCTTAATGTAGCCCATCCCCTTTGCTAGAAGCACAACTCAGAGTTCTCATCCCACTGATGGCAGGATGGAATACTATCTTCATGACTGAAATGCAGCAGATTATCATGAACTATGTAAAAGTTTATTGGTGAAAAGAAATTGAAAAGAACTGACTTTAATATCAATAGGTAGAACAGCATCCAGGCTGAATGGCCTGACTCCTAAAAGACTGTTTCCAGGAGAGCTTATCCAGTGTCCTGGAGAGAGCAGGATCCTCAGGAAGGGTCTGATCAGTGGTTGTCTTTTCCAATAATGTGCCATGGCTATTTATCCTCAACCTGGCCTTGGAAACAAAGCCTATAGAATTTGTCGTTGGCTTCAGAGTAGAAGGTAACAGTCAACTAGGTGAAGTCACTACCAACATGCTGTGTCTGTAGAGGTCTCCCCAAAGGATTCCAGCCAGTATTCTTCCTTGAGTTCTCCAACTCTGTGGAGGCTGCTTCAGACAAACATTAAGAGAAACCAAATCTGCCAGACCATGTCCACTCTCTCTCCTGAGAAGCAACAGTGGAGCTGGGGTAGAGTATCTTTAAGGTCTTTTCCAGTTTTGAAATCTTGTTTTATAAGATGAGAAATTCTACATAACAACTGTTATTTCACAATCTACTTCTGCCTTATGCTGCCTATAAATTCAGGTCAAGTCAAAAAATCTCAATTAAAACACTTCGTATGTGTCAGGTGCTGTGCTAAGTGCCAGTGATGAAAATAAAAGCAGAAGGAAAGGTGGTCCCTGCCCTCAAGAAGTTAACATTCAAATAGGGTAAGACAAGATACAGAAGGAAACTGAAAACAGGGGGAGAGATGGAGAAATGAAGGTTCCAGGTTTGGGGGCATAGTAGAAAAATTCCAGAGAGTCAAGAGCATTCTAAAAAAGAATAAAGATATAGTTAACCTGGGCAACCTCCTAAAAATACAGGTTCTGAGAAGAACTAGCCAATCAGAGAGAAAGGCTACAAGAATAGAATATACTTCCAATGTGAGAAATTACCCAGGGATGGAGTGAGCTTACAGGGTTTATGGCATAGTAGAAAGAAGTCTTGAAGAGATCAGTCAAGTGTGTAGCCGACAGATGAATGAAGATGTTGATGTCTATAGCTTCCTCCTTAAAATGGAGATTCAAGGAGGAACCAGAAAATCAAAGGGAAAGGTCATCAGAGTGCAGGATACTTCCCATGAGAGTAGTCAAGGGGTAGAGTAAGTTGCCAGGATGAGATTTCTATATCTTGGTAGAGAAAGTCCTATGGAGAGGAATCATGAGGGCAACTGGAGAGGAATGCATTTGTGGGAGGTGGCATTCTGTTCATTTAAGCAAATAAGCATCTATTGTGTGCATCTTTTAGTTTCTTGAGATACAAAAACAAAAATGAAAATGTCCTTGTCCTCAAGGAAAATAAGTTCCAAGATATTACATGAGCAGAGATAAGGAAATATTATGTAATGTAAGGTAGAAAGAGATATTGATAATAGAGAATTAAGGAATGTTTTATAGAAATGACACTTGATTTGAGTTTGAAAGAAAATTAGAATTCTGAGAGAGTGCCTTCCAGGCATTGAGGGGAACTTGAGAGACTGCATAAAGGTGGGATTCCAAATGCCAAGTTCATGGAAGAGAAAAATGATTTTCTCTGGAATAGAGAAAGTGTCAAGGGGGTGTGATGTGAAATTAGTCTAGAAATATAGGTGGGAGCCTTTGATGTCATGCTGAGAAGTTTGTAGTTTGTCTTGGAGGCAATAGGGAGGCTGTGGGGGTGAGCTTCTGATCCTAAGTGCCTGAGACCGACCATGTCACCAATAGAAATAAGGAAGGTTTTTGAGGAGAGAAGTGACATGCTTGGGCCTTAGGATAATGATATTAGCCACCATTTGTAGAATGGAGTGACAGAACAAAGAAATTAAAACAAGAAGTCCAACCAGGTCCAGGCCAGAGGTGAACAGGAGCTGCCCTGCGATGGTAGCTTTTATGAATGGAGAGATGGGGGTATATTGGAGAAATATTATGGAGGTTCAATTAACAAGTCTTGGCTGCTGATTCTATTTGAAGAGCAATGGAGAGAGAAGAGACAAGGATGACTCTGAAAAACCTGGGTGACAAGGAAGATAGGCTCAAGGAAGCTTAGAAAGGGGACTTGTTTGAGATGGTAGAAAGATATCAAGTTCTTTTTTGCATATGCCAGTTTGAGATGTCTTTGAGTGGTCTTTGAGTGGAGATGGTGGTTGGTAATGCAGTCCTGAAGCTCAGGAGACAGAGAAGGGCTGAGGCTACTGCTCCAGCCATAAGCCATCTGTTTGCCAAATGTGCATGAATAACCCAGGACACGTCTACCAACTATTCCCAAACTATTCTCAGTGCCCTACACAGAATCTCTTTTTCCATAACATCAGATTCAGGTTGTAATCACATTGAGACTTCAACTAGAAAGAAAGAAATTTGCTAAGCATTATCACTCTTAATGACTGATCATTTCCGCAAGTTACCAAGAACAAAATCTGAGAAGCTGGAATTATACTAGTCCTTGGGATTCCCTTGAATTTCTTCATGCCCAAGACCCCCTCACTTGCATTAGTAGATGGATTAAAATTATAAGGAAGATTTTTGGGCTCATTTTGAGGAAAAACTTACTATCCAAGAATGGAATCGGCTTCCTTGAGAGGTAGTAAGCTTACTATTACTAGAAGTATTCAAGGAAAGATGCAATAAAAAAGATTAATTAGAAATTAATTAGAAAAGATTAAGTAGAAGGTTGTACTGGATAACCTCTAAATTACCTTTTAATATTAAGATATTTGCAATAATGTGATTTCTGTGTCTGTATCTTCACTTGGGTCAAATGGCTGTGCCAGGTCATCTCTAGGACTGGTAATTCTGAGAATGACTCTGGTGTAATAGAAAGTTTTTTTTTAAAACCTTTACCTTCTCTTAGAATTAATACTGAGTATTGGTTCCAAGGCAGAAGAGCAGTAAGCTCAGGGTCACATAGCTAGGGGGACAGATTGGAACCCAGAATCTCCCATCTCTAAGCCTAGTTCTCAATCCACTGAGCCACGGAGCTGCCTCCTGTAATAGAAAATGTTAAGGAGAATCTTTAGGCAGGGGCAGATGACATGGTTCAGATTCACAGCTTCAGACAAAGGAGGTATGGAATCAGCTCCCAGAAGATTTTCATTGCCCCTCCCTATCCCTTTGCTCCAGAGGGGAAATTTGGGCCAAGAAAAACAAGAAAGAATTTTGAGTAGGGCAAAAGATTTGGATGTTGGGGTACAGCTTTCAGTTACTGTATTAAATTTCTGCTGAGAGCTCCTTCCCTGGGCAATCAGCCAGGTTCAAAGCTCTTCACAGCCCAGTGGCTACAGATACTGTTCTTTAGGGGTCTGATGAGAGCATAACCCCCCAAACACACACACAAACATAACTCCTTGGGGTACAAGATGTTGGCCAGCAATACATACACATCTACAAATATTAATGTACACACTGAATTCCTCATATATGCCTATATCATATATTTATACGTGTCTATTCAAAACAATTAACAAAAAAAGTATATAGAGTGACCCTTTTAAATAATGACTTTACCTGGGATTTTTTTTTATTTTAACAGTTTTAACATTTAACATTTAAATATTCAACCAGATGATAGACTCTATCTGTAGGCCTCAATCCTTCTGAGTTTGTGACCTGCAGGTAATGAGTAGTCACCAAAAGGCCAAAGCAGGTTGGAGACATGAGATTTGGCCTGTTCATAGCCTCTTCAATATCTTCTTGACCTAAACCTTTCTAGGCCACACGGAGCTGAATTTTCTCCTTTCTATAAGAAAAAAGGTTTCAATGTAAACAGGGAATTGTAGAGAGGAGCTGGGTGATAAGTCTACCAATCACTTTAGGGATGAGGACACAAAGGCTACAATGATACTCTGAGAGAATATACACCTTCTTATAACCATTGATTCAGGTCAAAGGATGATCAGAGCACTGATTCCTCAGGAAAAAAGTGAAAAGAATTCATCACGGAAGTTATTTTCCCTGAAAGAAAATGTGAAAAAAGTAAAACTGAACCCCCCCCCCCCACACACACACACCCCTTATGTTCCTCTGTTGTTTTAAGCAAGGTGCTTCGGCAAAGCAGGCAGGAGGAAACTGGGATTGAAAGAATTTCCATCTCACAAATCCAGCATCAGCCACGCAAGAAAGCATTTTCTGGGCCTCATCTGGGTCTGCTTAGCCAAATACATATTTGCACTAAAAGTTTATGTGCAAACACTCGTGTGTTTCATGTCTCATTTGCTAAAAGACATTGCAGTATTTGCACCTAAAAATACAAACCAAGAGATACATTAGAAAACAGGTATAGACTTTTCAGTGGAGGATTGGAAACCACTGTTTGTGCTCTTTGTAAATGTGACTTGTAAAAAGTATACAGGACTTATCTGACTTTTTCTTGAAGGTCAGTTAATAATAGGAAATTGAGAGTCAAGACCTTGGTTGTGATAGATTTAGAGATAGTTCCTGCTTACTGTCCATGAAGGTGGGTTGCCTGTGTGTTGCCGTGGGAACTGTAAACAGCTCGGAAAGAAGATGGTGGGCAAGGTGAAGGCTCACTTTGGTGGGCAGAATGCCCAGTGATGATGCCATGGCTACTGGGGAAGGTGCCAGAGCAACACACAAGAATCATCATAAGCCCTTGTCCTTCACTGGTAGCCCAGTTCAGAGGACCGAAGGTGTGTGGTGGGAGAGACTTCAGTAGAGATCAGCTTAAGCCATACCAACGAATAGGAAGAAGAATGTGAAAAATATCAAGGTTATTCGGATAAGTATTATATGAGCACGGATCTTTCCCCAGATGCCCAGTCAGCTTAGGTTTCTGTAAACCCTCTTGCTCCATACTCGTATCATAGGCAGTCTAGAAGAATGTCCTGGACATTTTAGAAATGAGAAATCTTTTTTTTTAACTGGGTCTCCCTATCTCACCTAGCTGTAAGTGTAGTAGCCCCTCATGGGTCCAATCTTACCACTGATCAGCACAGAAGTTTCATCTTGTTTCATTTCCAACCTGAGCTGGCTCACCTCTCTTTGGACGACTTAGTGACGTCACCCCACCCCACCCATCTCCCAAGGCTCACCATATATTGGTGGACACTCCACTGGCTTTTGCCCTTCTTAAGCTTGGAACTCCTGAATTCAAGTTACAAATTACAACCTCAGCCTCACCAGAAGGAGGGATTATAAAAATGGATACCATGCCCAGTGAGAAATCTACTTCATAAGGGAAAAAAATCCCTATTTTTTGCATTAGAGTTCTAATGACATTTTAGCTCAAAAGTACAGAAAAAAAAAGTACCACTGACTATGATATTCTAGAAGCAAAATCCTGAAAGATTCCACAGAGGAAATTCAAGGATAGAAGCAAAAAGAACTCTTCAGCAAATTTAGCTATGCCCATTTCATCATCATTGGACAATGGTGTTGTGAGATGTGAGGCATGTATTCTAATAGGAATATTCATTACTCAGCACAAATTTATTAAGAACTTGCCACCTGCAAGGTGCCAAGCTGGCACTAGGGATACAAAAAATTAATCTCTATGGCTATAAAGATGAAATAAACATAGTCCAACCCAAGAAATTTCCAGTCTAATGAGTGAATTAAGACATGGACATAAATAACCATAAATCAAGGTATATGATAAATTACATTAAAGCATCTGAAAAACATGTTTTGGGGGCATTTTGTTGAAGTTGGTCAGGTTTGAATTAAAGATCATGTCTGACTGGGTTGACCCTCATGGAGGGATTGCTATTTGAGCTAGTCTTGAAGGATGGATGAATAGAATTCATTCTGAGTCTATTAGCTGAGATCTACCTAGAGATATTACCTAGGATAATGAGAAGATAGGAGGATAAGGAGAAGAAGGAGAGGAGAAGGAGAAGGAGAAGGAGGAGGAGGAGGAAGAGGAAAAGGATGAGGAGAATGAGGAGGAGGAGGAGAAGGAGGAGGAGGAGGAGGAGGAGGAAGAAGAAGAAAAGATGATAATAATAGTAGTCATAGTAATAGGGTGTGTGGAATGATCAGGGAGAGCAAGTATCTATGTTGTGAGGGCTGACAGAGTTCTTTTCAGGACTTCTCATCCACCTTTGGTGACCACCTTTCATCCAACTCTCACCTGTGGCTCCAAGAAGCTGTAGCATGCATAGCAGCCACGCCTTAGTAAGATGATCTCATCAGATGGGCTAAACCAATTTGAAGACAACTGACAATCTTCGAACCCATTGGTAAATTAAGGGAGATGTCTACCCTGAACATGTGAATACTTCTCCCAATGAAATGAGCAGATGAAAACAATTTGTTCCAAAGACCACAAAGGCAGCTGAAGCAAGCCCTGTGGAATGCTTAGAGTTTGGTCAGACATGGAAGAAACCAAGGTCATCTACTGCCTCCAGCACCATCATCATAATAATAAGCATTTATAGAAACCATTAAAGTTAGAAGTGTGCTTTACATATCTTATACCATTTGAGCCTCACAATAACCTTATGAGAAAGGTTCTACTAGTATTATCCTCATTTACAGAAAAGGAAACTAAGGTTAAGAGAAGTTGTGAGTAGCTCAGGGTAACACAGCCAGTAACTGTCAGAAACAGAAATTGAACAAATGTCTTAATGACGCCATTTCTAATACTTTTCTACATCACATGGCCCCTCAAGGAGACCTGCCCAATCCTCATATGCAACTACTTTTATATCCTTCTTTAAAAAAAAATCCTTACCTTCTGTCTTGGAGTCAATACTGTGTATTGGTTCCAAGGCAGAAGAATGGTAAGGGCTAGGCAATGGGGGTCAAGTGACTTGCCCAGGGTCACACAGCTGGAAAGTGTCTGAGGTCAGATTTGAACCTAGGACCTCCCATCTCTAGGCCTGGCTCTCAATCCACTGAGCTATCCAACTGCCCCTTATATCCCTCTTTTTAAGAAAAAATGTATATTTGGGATTCCTAATGAAATAGCTTCCAATGAAATCACTAGGCAGTTGACCTGATCACTACCTATTTAATATCACTGTCATAAAATTCCAAGACAATTATCAAAGTAGCTAGCTCCATGGAGAATATGATGCAAAGAAAATGCTTACTTTGGCTTTCTCTGACATTTAGCAATCTGGCTCTAACCTATATTTCCAGGTTGATTACTCATTACTCCCCCTCACACACTTTACATTCTAGGCAAACTGGACTCCTTGCTGTTCCTGTATATTCAATTCCCTCCCCTCTCTCCCCCATGCCTTTGCTCATGGCTAGTGTTCTCTCCTTCCTTACCTCTCCCCCTGGAAACACTTGGCTCCCTTCAGGGCTCAGCTCTCGTCATCTCCAGGAAGAAACTTTTCCTGTTTCCCTCATTTGTTAATACCCCCTCCAATAACAGTGTATTTCTTTTGTATATATCTAGTAACTGCTTATTTGAGAATACATAATAGCTTTATAATGGAATGCAAGCTTTTTTGAAGCAGGAACTGTGGATCTCTTTTGTATTTGTATCTCCAGTGCCTAGGCAGGACTAGACATCTAATTAGTAAGCACCTAATAAATATTTGTGGGTTGATGATTTTTAACTGGTCGTTCCAAAGAATCAACTTCCTTTCCTCTTCTATAGTCCCCTTAACTATCGTGGAAGGGCAACTATCTCCACCCCACCCTATCCAAATCCTGTTCCTCCTAAAACAGTCAGTTCCTGCAGCCCCTAAAAGTTAAGCTCCCTCTAATTACCAAACCCGACAAAAGAACATCTCATCAAATACATATAATCTACACTTTCCAAGCTCAATACATTAAGGATTCCCCAGGCATCAGTAGGGATAAATGAAGCCAAGTGCTTTTTGTAATATGATATTGATTAGTCCAGCCTACGTGTGGTCAGTGGCAAGGACTTGGCTTGTAGTCTCCACCTTGTGCTTTCTGGGAGACACCAGTCTTTGCTGGATGACAGTTTCATGGCACAGAATAGGTTGGTTCTCTTTTTGCCCTTGTTCACCATCACCAAAAAAGCAATACTAGCTACTGACAAACTGTACCCAGACTGGAAAAGCCAAGGGGAAAGAGAATATAAAAGAGATTATAAGCAAACAGGTCTATCTATCCCTGAAACTTGGGGTCCATAACTCTTCATTGTGAAGTGTAATGTAAACAGAGTTTCTAGGCCCTGGTACTTCTGTGAAATCTGTGAACTTGTTACTGTCATGATAGAGTCCCTCAGGGAAAGATATGCCAGAAATACCAAGATGTGTTACCATGTTGGGCTGTCTCTTCTTCAGTGTTGGACTTACCATCAGGTCACAAGGAGTTAGAAAAAGACAAAACAGGTATAGTGTCACTTCAGAAAGAGAGAAAGCTACCAGCACCTACTCCTGACCAAAGTGATTGGATTTCATATCTTTAAATTCCCCAAGATGAACTCTAGGAGATTGTGATTGCATTGCCTTTTAATTCAACCTAATATCACAGGTGGATTAGGTTTCTGGAGAATGACGTGAGTTCAACTTTGACCATAATTGTTACTGGGGCTGAAAAATTAATGTAACTTTGGATACATGTCTACCTCTAGAGAGGTTGGCACATATTATCTTTAGACAGCATAAAACAAGGATGAGGAATTGAAACAAGATGAAGCATGTTGTAGGAGAAGTTTTTTTCCCTATCAGCACACCTTCAGTGGTATTCATCAGCTCATTCTTGAGTTCAAAAGTGATCTTTCCAAGATCAAGAACTCTTTCAAATTTAAAAGAGCACCTGGTCTTACCCGATGTTATCTTTAGTCACTTCAGGCAGCTAGGTGTCTCAGTGGATAAAGAACTGGCCCTGGACTCAGGAGGACCTAAGTTGAAGGACCTGACAATTCATTAACTCATACATTCATTCAATAAGCATCAAGTACCTATGTGTGCTAGGCACTGAGATACCAAAGTAAGAGAAAATAGTGTGTACTCAAGAAGCCTATATTCTTGATGGAGGGGGAAGATAGAGGGAAAGGAAGATCTCAGGAGCTCAGTGTACAGTTCAAGGTCTGAACTTAATTGAGAAGTCCCTAAAACTATCAAGACTTTTAGGGAAGGGTACATTGCAAATGTCCAGGAAATAAGAAGAAATATAAAAACTTGTGTATCACATTTTAGTCCCCTTATTATAAGTTAATGAGAAGGATTTTGTGCTTGGAGCTGGAGGGAATACAAATATGAATAAAGCATGAATCCTTACACTCTAATTAGCAAGGCAAGGCATTTGTGGAAAGTTATACTACAGTACATGAGGGCACAAGGAGTAGTGGATCGAGAGCCAGCATCAGAGTAAGGAGACCTGGATTCAAACCCTACATCTGACACATAATGGCTTTGTGACTAGGGTAAGACATTTAACTTCTAGTACCTCCAGACAAATCTCTAAAACTGTAGGTTGAAGAACAGACATGTACATCTTCATTGGTAAAGGGATTTTCCTCATTGGGAGTTTCCAATAATGATGACATTAAAGGTCCAGTCCAAAGACAGATAGATAGATGACTGGGCAGACAAAGAGATAGGTACCCAGATAAAGAGATAAATGATGGATAGACAGAAAGGCAAAGAGATAGAAAAAGAGACAGAGATAGATGTAAAAATGGTTAGATGGATGGACAAAGAGATAGATAAATAGATAGAGAGAAATAGAAAGAGAGAGAGATGGTTAGATAGATGGACAAAGAGACAGAAATAGATAGTCAAATGGATAGATAGATAGATATGCCATTAGTTCCAGTCATATTGTCAGTGTTATCCATTTCCAGTGCTATTTTCAGTATGACCCAATCAAAGCAGAGGTTCTCTTGGTACTTTCCTTTGTACTGTACCCATTGGTGGTAAAGAGTGAGTGGCATAGAGAAGGGGAAGAAATTCATTTCATCTATGTCTTCTCAAAGATTGATCACATTCATTGGGATTGTGGTGTTTCTACTCTCTGGTGGAAATTTAGAGTGCTGGTTTTATTCAACATCTTCATTAGAGGCTTTAATTGTGCTTTGACATAGCTCTGACGGCTGCAACAGTATCTATCCTGCTATTTACTGTGGCATTTTTTTCCTCCAACAATATTAAATCCTGACAATTGCACACTTCTATTCTGGGTGCCTAGATTGGGTGCAGATGGGAAAAGCAGGGCTGCCAGAAAAGCTGCCTGACTTGTCACAACAGTTAGCCAAGGAGTGGTTCTGTTTTGTTTTGTTTGGGGTTGTGTGTGTGTGTGTGTGTGTGTGTGTGTGTGTGTGTGTGTGTGTGTGCATGCATTTCAGGGCTGTTATCTGCAGGGAAGCAATTGTCCTAGCTGGAAAGGGACCTGTACTCTGTGGTGAGGCTGGTGTGTTTCTAGTACACAGGACAATTGAATCACTGTGAGGAAAGGGGCTCATAGGAATGAAACTGAGTTAGAGTCAAGTGGCTAAAATGTCATTCTGGGGCAGGCTGGTGTTTTGCAAGGTCTGGTAAAAGGAGGTAACACCTTAAAAAAGTGTCTGTGGCTATTCCTACAGGTATAGAAATAAACTAAAGGAAATGAGTAGTTTGGGGGGGGGGAAGAGATGGGCCACACTCATAGGATCTTAAGTATGAGCAGAGACAAATCTTTCCTAGGAGGGTGGGAAGGAAGCCATGGTTCTTTTTGAGAGGAGGGAGAGTATTTCTTTACAACCAACCAATATCTCTTAGGAGAAGCAGTATGGTGTTGTAATTCCGGATGTTGACTTGGAATTCAATTTGAATTCAATTCAAACAGGAACAGGAAACTTGAATCTAAATCCTACCTTAGAATATAATTATGGGCAAGTCTCTAAACTCTTGGAGCATCTGATTTCTTCCTTTGTTATCATTACACTCAGCCCTATGACATAGGTAAAATAATATTTGGATTATCTACCCCAGTAGGTCTACATGAGGACAACACATTTCAAACCTCAAAGTGCTGTATAAATATGATTTGTTATTATTTATTAAACACCCACTATGTGTCTAGTCCCTGGTATATAATAGGTACTTAATACATATTTATTGAATTGCTGGCCTTGGCGCTAGTTGCTATTAAGGGGTAGAATAAAGTACAATCCTGGCCCTCAAGAAATTCTTTGCTTTAGTGAGGCAACATGACTTTTGCATGCAAAAGACCTGTATTCAAATCCTCATCCTTCCTACTACCGTTGTGACCTCTGGCAATTCACTCCACATTTCTGGGCCTCAGGTTCTTCATCTAAAAAATGAGTTAGAGTTGGATCAGATGACCTATCTTTAAGGCTCCTTCCAGCTCTAACTCTAAAATCCTGTAACATAATAATTCGGTACTCTATCAAGGAAATGGTCTTGACTGAAAATGCTACAGAAATTCAGAGAAGGGAAAGAGGACAGTTATGGTAGAACACTGGGAAATGCTTCCTAGGAGAGGTGAAACTCAAAGGTTGGGTACAATTTGGACAGGTAGAAAGTGGATAAGAAGGCAATGAGAATTCTGATCATGAAGAATAGAACTGAGGAAGAGGCCTTTACAAATGGGAATTTGGAGGATAATTTGACCCTAAGGGTGAGGTATTAACCTCAAGGGTCTAGGGAAATCTAACCAAGCCTTGAAGAGGAGAGGGTAGGTAATGTGATTTAATACTCCAGATTACCTCCTGCATGAAATCAATAAATCCATAATTGGGGAGCATGAGGGATTAAAAGAGAGGAAGCAGGAAAAGAAAGCAATAATCCTAGATGACTCTCTGGGAGGGAGAGAGGAGAGGGACTTAGTAGGACATTTCAGCTATCTAAAAACCAAAGATCATAATACAAATATATTTTTTCTCAAAAGAAAGCCACAGTACCTCCAGAATCAGGCTTCTACTCCCCTTGACTCCTCCATTCCTCTTCTCCCCATTCTTCTTCTTCCCCTAGCAAGCAAGAGGATCTAGTTATCACAGAGCTCCTCACCTAATATCTGGGGCAGAACTTGCCCCTTTGTGTCTGAGACAGAGGCTACCACAAGCTCTCCAGTTAATTTATCCAAGGCTAGATTTTGTTTATTGCTGGCCACGTAAAAGTTAATGTGGATATAATATTTCAAACGTTTTAAAAATCAATTCCCCAGGTGGGTTGATGAATAACTGTATCTGCATTAGAGACTAATGTAACAAAAAAGTACACAAGGCAATAATTCATAATGCATTATATTCTACAGAGTCATATTTTAATGCATGACATATCCTGGGCAGCTCCTCAGTGCTAATTTTATTTAATGAGCACATGTTATAGAATTTTCAGAGCAATGTCCCTGGGCAATTAAAATGTGTTAACCTTTTCAGTTAAAATGTGTTTCTAAAGGAAACTCTCCGGTGTAAAATAGAAAGGAATATACAGATTGGTAGTTGCAATCAAAAGCCAGGTTGTAATAAGAAGAGTGACAGTGTTTTAATCCAGGCCTCATCTTACGGCCCCAGAGTTAACTTAGTAATTCCTCCCTCGACCTTCTTAGCAGGTTCCTACAACCCCTTCCTCCAGCTTGCCTCGCCAAGTTGACATGTTGGTGGTGGAAGGGATGATAGAGATCATCTAGGCCACTTTGCTCACTCTATAGGAGAGGAAACAAGACCCAGAGAACCAGAGGCTTGTTCTAGGTAACATAGCAAGGTTATGTCAGGGGAAAGGCTAGAGTCCAGATCTTCCACCTCTAGTTCAATTTGTCTTTGTAAGAATAGGGAATATGCTTACTGGGAATCAGAAATGTCAGTCTCTCTTCTCTTATCTGACATTAGGCTTCATTGCATTGGTGAGAGCTTTGGCAAGGCATCGTATCTCTATTTTCCCATCTGTAAAAAAACCCGATATTATCTTTAGTCACTTCAGGCAGCTAGGTGTCTCAGTGGATAAAGAACTGGCCCTGGACTCAGGAGGACCTGAGTTCAAATTTGACCTCAGACACTTACTAGCTGTGTGACCCTAGGCAAGTCACTTTACTCTGTTTGATTCCATTTCCTCATCTGTAAAATGAGCTAGAGAAGGAAATGACAAACCATTTCAGTATCTTTGCCAAGAAAACCCTAAATGGGGTCACAGAGAGTCAGACATGACTGGACAACAAGTAATCACTATAGAGAAGGCTACGAGCAATAAATAATTTGTGTGAAATGAAATGCTTAGTGTTCTCTAGAGAAACTAAATTTGGAATCACAGAATCTCAGAGTTAGAAGGGACCTCCACACACTGAACACAAACATAGGAAGAAAAAGAAGGATAATAAGCAATTACTAGTGCTAAGAGCTTTAAAAATATTATTATTAGGTAGCTCTGTGTATTGAGAGCCAGGTCTAGAGATGGGAGGTCCTAGTTTCAAATCTGACCTCAGACCCTTCCCAGCTGTGTGACCCTGGGCAAGTCACTTGACCCCCATTGCCTAGCCCTTACCACTCTTCTGCCTTGGAGCCAATACACAGTATTGATTCCAAGACAAAAGGTAAGGGTTTTAAAAAAATATATTATTGTATTTGATTTCCATAAGGTCTCAGGAAATTGTAGTATTATCTCCATTTTATAGGGAATAAACAGAGGTTAAGTGACTTGGCCCAGGATTACACAGCTTGTAAGTGTTTGTGACTTAGTTTGAACTCAGATCTTCCTAACTCCAGGTCTAGAAGTCTATCTACCCATTGTGACACCTAGCTGCCTAGAAGTTGCAAAGGGACATTTAACTTCTGCTTCTGAATCTCTAGTGAAGGAGAACCCATTACCTCAGGAGGCAGCCCATTATACTTAGAGGTAGCTCTAGGTAGCATGCTGGAACCAGCCCAAAACAGCAAGCCAACTGCTTAATTTTTACTGTGAGCATTTATACCTTGGAAATGCTGCAAATCAGGGCTTAATTTATTGTTTTGTTGATTGTATAGACTTAAGAAAGTAATGAAGAACATGTTGATAAAGCAGATTAAGCTTCAAAGTATGTACAGTTTTAAAGAACACATACATTTCAAAAAGCATATATATCCCTGGCACCCCAAGAGCTGGTTATTAAACACGCAGAGCCCTATATTCTAGCTCTAATTGACAGAAAGCTTTCTCTTTCTTTTCATCACATCCCAAATCTGCCTCTCAGCAACGTCTGCATGTTGCTAATTCGACTGATCTAGGTCTTGAGTTCCTCATCTGTAAAATGAAAAGATTGAATTAAATGACTACTAAAATCTCTTCCAACTCCAAATCCAGGATCCAGTGATCTCAGTTCCGCCCTCTGGGGAAAAAGAGAACACATTTATTCTCTCTTCCACATGACAGCCCTTTAAATACTAGAAGAAAACCATTATGTTTCCTTTAAGTTTCCTCCTCCGGCTCCAAAGGTCCTCTTCTTTCAGTCCTCCCCTTCAGTGTGATCTTATGGCCCTTCATCATCCTTCAGTCAAACAAGTGTTCATTTATTCAGTACCACTGTGCTAGATGCTGAGGATGCAAGTACAAGGCATGAAATAATCTCTACTGGCAAGTAGCTTCCAATCTACTATAAAGCAAACGTAGAAGTATGCTGTATACAGAGTAAATATAAAAAGTGCAAATACGAAGTAGTTAAATACAAGGTCATTTTGGCGATTGGGCAGTAGCAGTTAAGGAGGCAAAGGGATATGGAAGGGAATGTGCAAAGGGCTGGTGTTGGGATATAAAGGGCCATTTTGAGGAAAAGAGAGGCCAGTTTGATTACATCACAGAAAGGGGAATAATGTCCAACAAAACGGGGACAGTAGATTTGGGCCACATTGTATAAGACTTGAAATTTTAGCAGAGGACTTTATATTGTATCCTAAAGACATGAGGACCATCTAGGTTAGGTAGCTGGTTAACATTTATATAGTACCTACTAGATACCAGGCTCTGTGCTAAGTGCTTTGCTACCATTATTTATTTGATGTTCACAACAACCTTGAAAGGTCGGTTACCTTTTCTAGGAGGCTCCCCAAATTATCACCATGAGTCCTAAAATGTGGTGTCCAGACCTGAACTTCTGTGGTCTGACAGAGCAGAGTACATTCTAAGAATATTCTAAGAAATAATGCCTTTCTTTATACTTGTTGTCTCCTAAACTAGCTCAAATAGAGCTCCCTCAATTCCTTTGTTCTAGACACAATGTTCCTTTTCATGCAACCTAAGATTGTATTCATTTTTTGGCTGCTTTATTGTAGTGTTTATATATACTGAGTTTGTAGTCCATTAAAAATCCCAGATTATTTTCATACATACTGTTGCCTGCTCATTTTATAGTTATGAAGAGAACAAAACAAACTTAAGAACTTTACATCTCTCTCAGGGAAATTTAATCATTTTCGATTCAACCCCATGTCCTAGCCTAAAGATATTTTTGTTCAAAACTAGCATGCAAGTATTAGCCAGACCTCCTGTCTTTGTGCCATTTGAAGATCTAATAAACATCTCAGCTGTGCCCTTTTCCAATCACTGATACAAAGATTCAACAGAAAAACACGAATGATGTCCATGGACTCCACTAGTAAACTCTTTGATATCAAACCATTCATGAGCTTTTGATGACCCTTCCACCAGTTCCTTGTCCCCTAACTGTAACCCACATCTCAACATCTTGTCCTCCAGATTAATGATAATAGAGGGTGGCATGGAATAATGGCAGAAGCATTAGAGTTGATATCATCTGTAGTCTAGGGCTAGCAATTCCTGGGCTTACATGAATGTGATCAAATCTTGAAGGTTACCCCTCCAAAATATCATTTTTAATGTTATGAATATATTTTTGGTTTTAATTTACTAAATTTCCACTCTCTATCCCACTACCCAATATAGAAAGTCATCCCTTATAGCAAAGAATTAAAATAATAAAAAGGGGAAAAAAGAAAAAATCCGCAAAATCAATCAATCTATGTGGAGCACTATATACAGTGGTCTACATACCTAACACCCAACCCACCCCCAACCAATGCAAAAGAATGGAAGCAGGCTAATTTGATCTCTTTGTTGAGGCAAAACTTGTTCTTTGTCATTTTTGCACTGTTTATTTTCAATTGTTTTATACTGTTTCTTTCCATTTGCATTGTAGTCAATATGTATATTTTTTCTATGGCTCTGCTTATTTCACTTTGCATCAATTCATAAATTTTCCTATGTTTCTCTGTATTCATTATATTAATAATTTCTGATCACATAGTAATATTTTATCACTGATACACCATAATTTGTTTAGCCATTTACCAAGAGATGGGCATCTACTTTGTTTCCAGGCCTTTACTACCACAAAAATACTGCCAAAACACTTTGGTATCTAAAGAACCTTACTTTTTAATTAGTGTTCTCCTTAGAGTGTATACCTAGCAATAGAATCTCTGGGGTAAGGGATATGGAAATTTTAGTCACTCTATTTGCAATTTCAAGTTGCTTTTCAGAATGATTATATTAATTCACAGGTCCACTAACAATGAATTAGTGTTCATATCTTACCACAAGCCTTTTTAACACTAACTATTCCCATATTTTATTCTCTTTGCCAATTTTCTAAGTAAGGTGTGAAGCCTGAGTTTTATTTTAATTTGCATTTTTCTTATTATTAGTGAACCAAACTATTCTTTCACATGGTTGTTAATAGTTTTCAATTGCTTTGAAAAATTTTTGTTCATATTCTTTTGCCATTTATTTTTTGGAGAATTACTTTTGGTCTTATGTTTTTCTGTTAAAAGTTTTATATATCTTTGATACCAAATATTATCCTAAAAATGTGATATAAGGCTATTTTCCCACTTTGAACTCTTCCCTTCTTATCCTAAATGCATTAATTTTGTGCAAAATCTTTTTAACCACATATGATCTAAACTATCTATTTTATTCTCTATACTTTCCTCTATCCCTTATTTGGTTAAGAATTACTCTCCTGGCCATAGCAATAAAAGGAATATGAGCTGCTTCTTTTTGTTTTTTGTTATTGCATAACTTAATATTCAGGCTGAATATCATTTTTAATTTCTAGTGGAATATAGTATAAGATGTTGGTATAGCCTCATTTCTCACATTGTTATCCAGTTTTTCCAGCAATTCTAATCTGTCAGGAAGTTATTTCCTAAGAAATGCATGTTTTCAGGTTTCAAAACCTGGGATAAATTCCATTATTTCTGATTCTTTCCAGTGTAGTTTATTCTATTGGTGTAGGTCTTTTTTTTTATTTTTTAAGAAATGCCAAAAGATTTGAAGATTTTGTTTTATAATAAGTTTAAAGTATGGAACTGCAATTGCTTCTTCTTTCTTACCTTTTTTATTATTTCTCTCAGTATTCTAGATCTTTTGCTCCTCTAAATGAATTTTGTTATTATTTTATTAAGTTCTATAAAGTTATTGTTATAGCATTAAAACTATAAATTTTAACTTTTATACATCAGTTAGTGAGTCACCTAGTATTTATTAAGGGGCTGTTACATGCCAGGGACTGTGCTAAGCACTGCTAATATCAAAGGAAAAATAAAATGAAAAAACCAGTCTGTGCTTGATAGGAGCTAATAGGCTAATAGGGAGGAAACACACACATACCCAAAATTCTGTATTTAAAAAGATATACACAGGATAGATTGAGGGTAATCTAAGAAGTAGGGCACTAAGATTAAGGAGAAAGCTTCTTGAACAAGATGATCTCACACTTGAAGAAAGTCAGGGAAGCTCAGAAGTGGAGATGAGGAGGGAGAGTATTCCAGGTATGAGGGGGAGCCAGTGAAAATGCTGAGTTGGGAGAGTGTCATATAAGGAACTGCAAGGAGGCCAGGGTCACTCGACTACAGATGGAGGAGTCTGCTGTAAAAAGAAAGTGAGATGGAAAAAGACTGGAAAAAGTAGGAAGGGGCCAGGTTATGAAGGGCTTTGAAAAGAGAATTTATTGAATGGATGGGCAAGGTAATATGGTCAAAGTCACACTTTAAGAAGATCAATGACAACTTTGAGTGGAGGATGGAATGGGGTGTGGAAAGACTTGATACAAGGAAACTAATCAGTAAGCTATTGCAATAAACCAGGCATGAGGTAATGAGGGCCTGCCCCAGGGTGGTTGTAGTGTCAGAGAAGAGAAGATGGCATGTACCAGAGACGTTAAGATGGAAACAACAGGACTCGACTACTGATTGGCTGTGGAAGGTGAAAGTGAGGAGACAAAGGGAAAGATGTGGTTCCCTGACAATAGTAGGGAAGTTATGAAGAGGGAAGGGTTTAGGGGGAAAGATGCATTCAAATCTTTTAAAAATATATTTGTTAGTCAATTAATTCAACTTTGTCTCTTTGAAGTAGAGTTTCTGGTTCACTTTACTTTTACATTTGTGGATCTGAGGCTTTGAGTTTTACTGAAGGGTCCTTTTTCTGAATTTCTGTATTACTAATGTTTCATGTCGTAGCTACTCTCTGTGTTATTTAATATAATGGCTAAACATGGGCACCTTTTCTTTTCCTTTACAGTTTAAATTCCTTTTGATAAATTTACCAGACTCTAGGCAAAAACATTTTACTACCTCTGGTTTGGTATACCCCATTCCTGGCCAAAAACTCCTCATCCCTCTATTTTAAGCATGGTTAACAAAGCCAAATCTCATTCTCATACATCATCTTCTTCAGCAGCTGTTCACTTGCCAAATCTGCCTCTCCCTCCCAAAGCCTTTGCCTTCCATCTGCAGTGGTGATGAAAATCCCACCTGTGAACCAGAATTTTTCAGCTTCTTACCCAAACCTTCATAATCCTTAGAAATACTTTCTAGATTTCTTCTGGCAGTATCGTTTGTGCCTGTGGGAATCACCAGAAGTAGGTGGTATTTATAATGTTCAACAAATTTTGATTTCTCCATCCTCTCCCAGATCTATGCCCAAATACAGAAAAGTTCACTATTGTTAATGTCAAGTCAACACTTTAGCCATCTCAGTACTCAGCAGTGTACCACAACTCATCCCTTCCTCCTCTGACCCTGATGGACGATTTCTCTCACCTGGTGGCACAAGTGATGATCCATTATTCCTCTGAGCACGATCAGCTGCTTTCTCTTATAAAGGTTCAGCTCACTCATCTTTGAAAAGAGCCTCTTATCTATTACTTAGCTTCAAGGATTCAGTGGTTTCCCCCTGCTTTCTCCTCTGCATCACATGCATGGTTCCATACTCCAACCTCCTAACATGTCATGATTCTTCTCCACCTCTTCATATGCTTTTTCTTCTTCGTCTTTGCATTGAAGCTTTTCTACCATTTTTTAAGGAACACTTCCCTTTCCCTGACATTCTGAAAAGGAGGCAGTCATTGCTTGAGCTCTTCCACCCACTCTCCTAGAAGAAAAACCAGTTAGCATTTGAGCTCAGACAAAAGTTA